>NW_027133899.1:300000-431699 GCF_037392515.1 Haliotis asinina
GTGGGCATAGCATGTTTCTTGTCAGTCTTACACCATAATGAAACCAGTAACATAGCAGGCATAGCATGTTTCTTGTCAGTCTTACACCATAATGAATCCAGTAACATAGTGGGCATAGCATGTTAGTTCTTAGTCTTACACCATAATGAAATCAGTAACATAGCAGGCATAGCATGTTTCTTGTCATTCTTACACTATAATGAAACCAGTAACATAGTGGGCATTGCATGTTTGCTGTCAGTCTTACACTATAATGAATCCAGTAACATAGTGGGCATAGGATGTTAGTTCTTAGTCTTACACCATAATGAAACCAGTAACATAGTGGGCATAGCATGTTTGCTGTCAGTCTTACACTATAATGAATCCAGTAACATAGTGGGCATAGCATGTTAGTTCTTAGTCTTACACCATAATGAAACCAGTAACATAGCAGGCATAGCATGTTTCTTGTCAGTCTTACACCATAATGAAACCAGTAACATAGTGGGCATAGCATGTTAGTTCTTAGTCTTACACCATAATGAAACCAGTAACATAGTGGGCATAGCATGTTTCTTGTCAGTCTTACACCATAATGAAACCAGTAACATAGTGGGCATTGCATGTTTCTTGTCAGTCTTACACCATAATGAAACCAGTAACATAGTGGGCATTGCATGTTTCTTGTCAGTCTTACACCATAATGAAACCAGTAACATAGTGGGCATAGCATGTTTCTTGTCAGTCTTACACCATAATGAAACCAGTAACATAGTGGGCATAGCATGTTTCTTGTCAGTCTTACACCATAATGAAACCAGTAACATAGTGGGCATAGCATGTTAGTTCTTAGTCTTACACCATAATGAAACCAGTAACATAGTGGGCATAGCATGTTTCTTGTCAGTCTTACACCATAATGAAACCAGTAACATAGCAGGCATAGCAATTGTTTCTTGTCAGTCTTACACTATAATGAAACCAGTAACATAGCAGGCATAGCATGTTTCTTGTCAGTCTTACACTATAATGAAACCAGTAACATAGTGGGCATTGCATGTTTGCTGTCAGTCTTACACTATAATGAATCCAGTAACATAGTGGGCATAGCATGTTAGTTCTTAGTCTTACACCATAATGAAACCAGTAACATAACAGGCATAGCATGTTTCTTGTCAGTCTTACACCATAATGAAACCAGTAACATAGTGGGCATAGCATGTTTCTTGTCAGTCTTACACCATAATGAAACCAGTAACATAGTGGGCATAGCATGTTTCTTGTCAGTCTTACACCATAATGAAACCAGTAACATAGTGGGCATTGCATGTTAGTTCTTAGTCTTACACCATAATGAAACCAGTAACATAGTGGGCATAGCATGTTTCTTGTCAGTCTTACACCATAATGAAACCAGTAACATAGCAGGCATAGCATGTTTCTTGTCAGTCTTACACCATAATGAAACCAGTAACATAGCAGGCATAGCATGTTTCTTGTCAGTCTTACACCATAATGAATCCAGTAACATAGTGGGCATAGCATGTTAGTTCTTAGTCTTACACCATAATGAAACCAGTAACATAGCAGGCATAGCATGTTTCTTGTCAGTCTTACACCATAATGAATCCAGTAACATAGTGGGCATAGCATGTTAGTTCTTAGTCTTACACCATAATGAAATCAGTAACATAACAGGCATAGCATGTTTCTTGTCAGTCTTACACCATAATGAAACCAGTAACATAGTGGGCATAGCATGTTTCTTGTCAGTCTTACACCATAATGAAACCAGTAACATAGTGGGCATAGCATGTTAGTTCTTAGTCTTCCACCATAATGAAACCAGTAACATAGCAGGCATAGCATGTTTCTTGTCAGTCTTACACCATAATGAATCCAGTAACATAGTGGGCATAGCATGTTAGTTCTTAGTCTTACACCATAATGAAATCAGTAACATAGCAGGCATAGCATGTTTCTTGTCAGTCTTACACCATAATGAAACCAGTAACATAGCAGGCATAGCATGTTTCTTGTCAGTCTTACACCATAATGAAACCAGTAACATAGTGGGCATAGCATGTTTGCTGTCAGTCTTACACCATAATGAAACCAGTAACATAGTGGGCATTGCATGTTTCTTGTCAGTCTTACACCAAAATGAAACCAGTAACATAGTGGGCATTGCATGTTAGTTCTTAGTCTTACACCATAATGAAACCAGTAACATAGCAGGCATAGCATGTTTCTTGTCAGTCTTACACCATAATGAAACCAGTAACATAGTGGGCATTGCATGTTAGTTCTTAGTCTTACACCATAATGAAACCAGTAACATAGTGGGCATTGCATGTTAGTTCTTAGTCTTACACCATAATGAAACCAGTAACATAGCAGGCATAGCATGTTTCTTGTCAGTCTTACACCATAATGAAACCAGTAACATAACAGGCATAGCATGTTAGTTCTTAGTCTTACACCATAATGAAACCAGTAACATAGTGGGCATTGCATGTTTGTTGTCAATCTTACACCATAATGAAACCAGTAACATAGCAGGCATAGCATGTTTCTTGTCAGTCTTACACCATAATGAAACCAGTAACATAGCAGGCATAGCATGTTTCTTGTCAGTCTTACACCATAATGAAACCAGTAACATAGTGGGCATAGCATGTTTCTTGTCAGTCTTACACCATAATGAAACCAGTAACATAGTGGGCATTGCATGTTAGTTCTTAGTCTTACACCATAATGAAACCAGTAACATAGTGGGCATAGCATGTTTCTTGTCAGTCTTACACCATAATGAAACCAGTAACATAGTGGGCATTGCATGTTAGTTCTTAGTCTTACACCATAATGAAACCAGTAACATAGTGGGCATTGCATGTTAGTTCTTAGTCTTACACCATAATGAAACCAGTAACATAGTGGGCATTGCATGTTAGTTCTTAGTCTTACACCATAATGAAACCAGTAACATAGTGGGCATAGCATGTTTCTTGTCAGTCTTACACCATAATGAAACCAGTAACATAGTGGGCATTGCATGTTAGTTCTTAGTCTTACACCATAATGAAACCAGTAACATAGTGGGCATTGCATGTTAGTTCTTAGTCTTACACCATAATGAAATCAGTAACATAACAGGCATAGCATGTTTCTTGTCAGTCTTACACCATAATGAAACCAGTAACATAACAGGCATAGCATGTTAGTTCTTAGTCTTACACCATAATGAAACCAGTAACATAGTGGGCATTGCATGTTTGTTGTCAATCTTACACCATAATGAAACCAGTAACATAGTGGGCATTGCATGTTAGTTCTTAGTCTTACACCATAATGAAACCAGTAACATAGTGGGCATTGCATGTTAGTTCTTAGTCTTACACCATAATGAAACCAGTAACATAGTGGGCATAGCATGTTTCTTGTCAGTCTTACACCATAATGAAACCAGTAACATAGTGGGCATTGCATGTTAGTTCTTAGTCTTACACCATAATGAAACCAGTAACATAGTGGGCATTGCATGTTAGTTCTTAGTCTTACACCATAATGAAACCAGTAACATAGCAGGCATAGCATGTTTCTTGTCAGTCTTACACCATAATGAAACCAGTAACATAGTGGGCATAGCATGTTTCTTGTCAGTCTTACACCATAATGAAACCAGTAACATAGCAGGCATAGCATGTTTCTTGTCAGTCTTACACCATAATGAAACCAGTAACATAGTGGGCATAGCATGTTTCTTGTCAGTCTTACACCATAATGAATCCAGTAACATAGTGGGCATAGCATGTTTCTTGTCAGTCTTACACCATAATGAATCCAGTAACATAGTGGGCATAGCATGTTTCTTGTCAGTCTTACACCATAATGAAACCAGTAACATAGCAGGCATAGCATGTTAGTTCTTAGTCTTACACCATAATGAAACCAGTAACATAGTGGGCATAGCATGTTTCTTGTCAGTCTTACACCATAATGAAACCAGTAACATAGCAGGCATAGCATGTTTCTTGTCAGTCTTACACCATAATGAATCCAGTAACATAGTGGGCATAGCATGTTAGTTCTTAGTCTTACACCATAATGAAATCAGTAACATAGCAGGCATAGCATGTTTCTTGTCATTCTTGCACTATAATGAAACCAGTAACATAGTGGGCATTGCATGTTTGCTGTCAGTCTTACACTATAATGAATCCAGTAACATAGTGGGCATAGGATGTTAGTTCTTAGTCTTACACCATAATGAAACCAGTAACATAGTGGGCATAGCATGTTTGCTGTCAGTCTTACACTATAATGAATCCAGTAACATAGTGGGCATAGCATGTTAGTTCTTAGTCTTACACCATAATGAAACCAGTAACATAGCAGGCATAGCATGTTTCTTGTCAGTCTTACACCATAATGAAACCAGTAACATAACAGGCATAGCATGTTAGTTCTTAGTCTTACACCATAATGAAACCAGTAACATAGTGGGCATAGCATGTTTCTTGTCAGTCTTACACCATAATGAAACCAGTAACATAGTGGGCATTGCATGTTTCTTGTCAGTCTTACACCATAATGAAACCAGTAACATAGTGGGCATTGCATGTTTCTTGTCAGTCTTACACCATAATGAAACCAGTAACATAGTGGGCATAGCATGTTTCTTGTCAGTCTTACACCATAATGAAACCAGTAACATAGTGGGCATAGCATGTTTCTTGTCAGTCTTACACCATAATGAAACCAGTAACATAGTGGGCATAGCATGTTAGTTCTTAGTCTTACACCATAATGAAACCAGTAACATAGTGGGCATAGCATGTTTCTTGTCAGTCTTACACCATAATGAAACCAGTAACATAGCAGGCATAGCAATTGTTTGTTGTCAGTCTTACACTATAATGAAACCAGTAACATAGCAGGCATAGCATGTTTCTTGTCAGTCTTACACTATAATGAAACCAGTAACATAGTGGGCATTGCATGTTTGCTGTCAGTCTTACACTATAATGAATCCAGTAACATAGTGGGCATAGCATGTTAGTTCTTAGTCTTACACCATAATGAAACCAGTAACATAACAGGCATAGCATGTTTCTTGTCAGTCTTACACCATAATGAAACCAGTAACATAGTGGGCATAGCATGTTTCTTGTCAGTCTTACACCATAATGAAACCAGTAACATAGTGGGCATAGCATGTTTCTTGTCAGTCTTACACCATAATGAAACCAGTAACATAGCAGGCATAGCATGTTTCTTGTCAGTCTTGCACCATAATGAAACCAGTAACATAGTGGGCATAGCATGTTTCTTGTCAGTCTTACACCATAATGAAACCAGTAACATAGCAGGCATAGCATGTTTCTTGTCAGTCTTACACTATAATGAAACCAGTAACATAGCAGGCATAGCATGTTTCTTGTCAGTCTTACACCATAATGAAACCAGTAACATAGCAGGCATAGCATGTTTCTTGTCAGTCTTACACCATAATGAATCCAGTAACATAGTGGGCATAGCATGTTAGTTCTTAGTCTTACACCATAATGAAACCAGTAACATAGCAGGCATAGCATGTTTCTTGTCAGTCTTACACCATAATGAATCCAGTAACATAGTGGGCATAGCATGTTAGTTCTTAGTCTTACACCATAATGAAATCAGTAACATAGCAGGCATAGCATGTTTCTTGTCAGTCTTACACCATAATGAAACCAGTAACATAGTGGGCATAGCATGTTTCTTGTCAGTCTTACACCATAATGAAACCAGTAACATAGTGGGCATAGCATGTTAGTTCTTAGTCTTACACCATAATGAAACCAGTAACATAGCAGGCATAGCATGTTTCTTGTCAGTCTTACACCATAATGAATCCAGTAACATAGTGGGCATAGTATGTTAGTTCTTAGTCTTACACCATAATGAAATCAGTAACATAGCAGGCATAGCATGTTTCTTGTCAGTCTTACACCATAATGAAACCAGTAACATAGTGGGCATAGCATGTTTGCTGTCAGTCTTACACCATAATGAAACCAGTAACATAGTGGGCATTGCATGTTTCTTGTCAGTCTTACACCATAATGAAACCAGTAACATAGTGGGCATAGCATGTTAGTTCTTAGTCTTACACCATAATGAAACCAGTAACATAGTGGGCATAGCATGTTTCTTGTCAGTCTTACACCATAATGAAACCAGTAACATAGTGGGCATTGCATGTTAGTTCTTAGTCTTACACCATAATGAAACCAGTAACATAGCAGGCATAGCATGTTTCTTGTCAGTCTTACACCATAATGAAACCAGTAACATAGCAGGCATAGCATGTTTCTTGTCAGTCTTACACCATAATGAAACCAGTAACATAACAGGCATAGCATGTTAGTTCTTAGTCTTACACCATAATGAAACCAGTAACATAGTGGGCATAGCATGTTTGTTGTCAATCTTACACCATAATGAAACCAGTAACATAGCAGGCATAGCATGTTTCTTGTCAGTCTTACACCATAATGAAACCAGTAACATAGCAGGCATAGCATGTTTCTTGTCAGTCTTACACCATAATGAAACCAGTAACATAGTGGGCATAGCATGTTTCTTGTCAGTCTTACACCATAATGAATCCAGTAACATAGTGGGCATAGCATGTTTCTTGTCAGTCTTACACCATAATGAATCCAGTAACATAGTGGGCATAGCATGTTAGTTCTTAGTCTTACACCATAATGAAACCAGTAACATAGTGGGCATAGCATGTTTCTTGTCAGTCTTACACCATAATGAAACCAGTAACATAACAGGCATAGCATGTTTCTTGTCAGTCTTACACCATAATGAATCCAGTAACATAGTGGGCATAGCATGTTAGTTCTTAGTCTTACACCATAATGAAATCAGTAACATAGCAGGCATAGCATGTTTCTTGTCAGTCTTACACTATAATGAAACCAGTAACATAGTGGGCATTGCATGTTTGCTGTCAGTCTTACACTATAATGAATCCAGTAACATAGTGGGCATATCATGTTAGTTCTTAGTCTTACACCATAATGAAACCAGTAACATAGTGGGCATAGCATGTTTGCTGTCAGTCTTACACTATAATGAATCCAGTAACATAGTGGGCATAGCATGTTAGTTCTTAGTCTTACACCATAATGAAACCAGTAACATAGTGGGCATAGCATGTTTCTTGTCAGTCTTACACCATAATGAAACCAGTAACATAACAGGCATAGCATGTTAGTTCTTCGTCTTACACCATAATGAAACCAGTAACATAGTGGGCATAGCATGTTTCTTGTCAGTCTTACACCATAATGAAACCAGTAACATAGTGGGCATTGCATGTTTCTTGTCAGTCTTACACCATAATGAAACCAGTAACATAGTGGGCATTGCATGTTTCTTGTCAGTCTTACACCATAATGAAACCAGTAACATAGTGGGCATAGCATGTTTCTTGTCAGTCTTACACCATAATGAAACCAGTAACATAGTGGGCATAGCATGTTTCTTGTCAGTCTTACACCATAATGAAACCAGTAACATAGTGGGCATAGCATGTTAGTTCTTAGTCTTACACCATAATGAAACCAGTAACATAGTGGGCATAGCATGTTTCTTGTCAGTCTTACACCATAATGAAACCAGTAACATAGCAGGCATAGCATGTTTCTTGTCAGTCTTACACTATAATGAAACCAGTAACATAGCAGGCATAGCATGTTTCTTGTCAGTCTTACACTATAATGAAACCAGTAACATAGTGGGCATTGCATGTTTGCTGTCAGTCTTACACTATAATGAATCCAGTAACATAGTGGGCATAGCATGTTAGTTCTTAGTCTTACACCATAATGAAACCAGTAACATAGCAGGCATAGCATGTTTCTTGTCAGTCTTACACCATAATGAAACCAGTAACATAGTGGGCATAGCATGTTTCTTGTCAGTCTTACACCATAATGAAACCAGTAACATAGTGGGCATAGCATGTTTCTTGTCAGTCTTACACCATAATGAAACCAGTAACATAGTGGGCATTGCATGTTAGTTCTTAGTCTTACACCATAATGAAACCAGTAACATAGTGGGCATAGCATGTTTCTTGTCAGTCTTACACCATAATGAAACCAGTAACATAGCAGGCATAGCATGTTTCTTGTCAGTCTTACACTATAATGAAACCAGTAACATAGCAGGCATAGCATGTTTCTTGTCAGTCTTACACCATAATGAAACCAGTAACATAGCAGGCATAGCATGTTTCTTGTCAGTCTTACACCATAATGAATCCAGTAACATAGTGGGCATAGCATGTTAGTTCTTAGTCTTACACCATAATGAAACCAGTAACATAGCAGGCATAGCATGTTTCTTGTCAGTCTTACACCATAATGAATCCAGTAACATAGTGGGCATAGCATGTTAGTTCTTAGTCTTACACCATAATGAAATCAGTAACATAGCAGGCATAGCATGTTTCTTGTCAGTCTTACACCATAATGAAACCAGTAACATAGTGGGCATAGCATGTTTCTTGTCAGTCTTACACCATAATGAAACCAGTAACATAGTGGGCATAGCATGTTAGTTCTTAGTCTTACACCATAATGAAACCAGTAACATAGCAGGCATAGCATGTTTCTTGTCAGTCTTACACCATAATGAATCCAGTAACATAGTGGGCATAGCATGTTAGTTCTTAGTCTTACACCATAATGAAATCAGTAACATAGCAGGCATAGCATGTTTCTTGTCAGTCTTACAGCATAATGAAACCAGTAACATAGCAGGCATAGCATGTTTCTTGTCAGTCTTACACCATAATGAAACCAGTAACATAGTGGGCATAGCATGTTTGCTGTCAGTCTTACACCATAATGAAACCAGTAACATAGTGGGCATTGCATGTTTCTTGTCAGTCTTACACCATAATGAAACCAGTAACATAGTGGGCATTGCATGTTTCTTGTCAGTCTTACACCATAATGAAACCAGTAACATAGTGGGCATTGCATGTTTCTTGTCAGTCTTACACCATAATGAAACCAGTAACATAGTGGGCATTGCATGTTTCTTGTCAGTCTTACACCATAATGAAACCAGTAACATAGTGGGCATTGCATGTTTCTTGTCAGTCTTACACCATAATGAAACCAGTAACATAGTGGGCATAGCATGTTTCTTGTCAGTCTTACACTATAATGAAACCAGTAACATAGTGGGCATTGCATGTTTTTTGTCAGTCTTACACCATAATAATACCAGTAACATAGTGGGCATTGCATGTTTGTTGTCAGTCTTACACCATAATAATACCAGTAACATAGCAGGCATAGCACGTTTCTTGTCAGTCTTACACCATAATGAAACCAGTAACATAGTGGGCATAGCATGTTTGTTGTCAGTCTTACACCCTATTGATACCAGTAACATTGTGGTTATTGCATGTTAAGAAAATACAGAATTTGCTATCTTCCCATTCTCTCAAGCAGCCCCTGGTGGTATCGACTCACAGATCAGATCATATACTGGACTGGGTTGTCACATCACTGGATGATGAAGATCTAATTCAAAACATATCTGTTGAGCACAAACAAATTTCTGATCATGGTGTAATATCGTTGTTGCTGAGTTTCTTAGTATTCACAGAATGCCAGTAATTAAGACTTGTCAAAAACTGAAAGCCATTGACAAGGAAAAACTCAGCAATGACATTATGCTTTCGCCACTATTTTTAGACCCCCTATCAGACAACCATGAAAAGACTGAGGTGTATAATTAGACACTTAAGGAAATCTTAGACAGGCATGCTTCAGCCCAAACCAGACTTTTTCTCCAGAAGACAAATTGTCTGTGGTACACTGAAAACATCCGCAGTGCCAAAAGTGAAAGACACAGAGCAGAACGAAAATGGTGCATGTCAAAGCTTGAAATCAATTGACAGATGATGAATCTTGCAGAGGAAGGTCATTAAGATGACTAAACACTCCAAGCATCAATTTTGCAAAGAAGAAGTTATGAAATCTTCACGCAAGCCAGAGAATATTCATAATTTATTACAGAATGTGTTCTCCCAGATTCAGATGATTTCTCTAAACTAGCAAATCCTAGAGTGTCGGGGCCCCAGGTCCCTCACCAGCAGGTGGGGACATTCTATCTATTCTATTTCCTGGCTTGAACCAATCATGTGAGTTCTTCACATCTGTCACCATAGGTGTGTTCTGCCTGCTTGGCAATATATGCACCCCATAGTACACAGCAGTACTATCATTTCAGGTCGTTTATTTTAGCTAAATGCGCACCCCACATTTACCTCCAAGTAACCAATACACTAGTTGACTCTCCCAGTGTTCCACTTGGGTAGGCTCTGTATCACACTCCGAATACACTCCCCTGTAAATCAGGCTTCATGTGAGTACCAAAGTCGGGATTCCCCCACTTTCAGTGATTCCACCGGTTAAATTTCCACCCACCGGCACACCCCCGGCAACCACTGATATCTCACCAGCTACACTACTGGTCCTACCTCCAGACCACCAGTCACCAGCTCCGGGTCACAGAAAGTATATAATAACCCAGTCACTGCTAGCTTCTTTGTCTGATGAGTCCAATCCAGGATGAAACTAGTTACCCAGTGCTAGCATCTTAGCAGCCCTCGCCTATACTGGTCGCTACTCACTTCCCAACTTCAACATCTTGAAATATTCGCATGCAGATGACACTCAACTCTTAAACCCTTTATCACCTGTGTACAATCACCAGCCATTCAACAATTAAAACTCTGCACAAATCATGGATGAATGACCAATCATTAAAGCTGAATGACGAAAAAAACTGAGGTTCTTCTTGTTGGCAGAAAGCATCACCTAGCTGATCTCAGGAATAAAATCACAATTGGTTCAACACAAGTATCAACATTGTGACTAGTGAAAGACCTCAGAGTTTGGACTGACATGGACCTTTCACTGCAGGAACAAGTCAACAGATTATGCAAATCATGTTACTTTCATCTCAGATCCATAGGAAACAACAGGAAGTACATCACAGCTGATTGTGAAAACATCTTAGTCAGATGTCTTGTGCTGTCCACACTGGATTACTTCAGTGGACTGTTGACTGGCCTCAGCAAACACAATATCTCCAAACTACAGAAAGTGCGGAAAACTGCTGCAAGAATTATTTCTCTGAAGACTAAATCTGATCACATCTCTCCTTTTCTCAAATCCTTGCACGGGCTACCTATTCAACAGAGAATCAATTTCAGACTTCTCTGCATCACTTTCAGCTGTCTCCACAATCAAGCTCCGGAATATCTCACTGAACTCATCACAGATTACATCCCATCAAGATCACTTTGGTCCCAGAACCAGCTCCTACTACATGTTCCCAAATTCCACCTAGTTTCATATGGGAAAAGGGCTTCCTCCTATGTTGCTCCAACTCGCTGGCACTCTTTCCCTCCAGAAATCAAATCTCTATGTCAAATCTCTATATCTGGTATGTCGGTCATTATCAGTGAACAGCTTCTTGTTGTTTCACTCTGTGCTGATGTTCGACCATTGTGGGTATTTCATGATGTTGCAGAGCGCGACTCTGAGCTGAGCTGAAGCGGTATCGATCGCTCGTGATTCCCAGGAACATGACGTACGTGTTACATATACGTACGGCGCTGTCATATACGTACACACCATGAGTGTTTCACTCTAAAAGCAACCACGTCTTTCCCGGATGAACATTGTGGTGGACGCCAAGGACGGTTCCTGCCTTTTGGTCATGAAGATCGAAATGGTGCAAGCTTGGTTCTCGCAGAATCAGTTCAGTTTCGCTGTAAAGTGTCCAACGACTGTTTATGGTGTGACATGCCAATTACATGGATGTTGACAACAAGGATTACCGTGTTGGGAGGTTTTGACAGGGACCCTCGGCCAATTGGAAACTGTTGATGTTGGACACGTTGAAGGGGTTCACTAGCGTGAGCACTGTATGGTTGAATGATTCGATTCGAACGTGTGTCTGTACAGTGTGGGGGTATGCAGATGCAAACATATTCTGGCATCATGGGTCGCGGGATGTCTTATGACGTGCAGAAACAGTTCGTGATTGATGTCAAATACACCATTGCCAGG
Organism: Haliotis asinina; assembly: GCF_037392515.1. Classification (NCBI taxonomy): domain Eukaryota; kingdom Metazoa; phylum Mollusca; class Gastropoda; order Lepetellida; family Haliotidae; genus Haliotis; species Haliotis asinina. The sequence goes on from NW_027133899.1 coordinate 312,147, forward strand.
CCAATGGACATGTTGGACATACGAGGGCATGTTGGAATAGGCACACTTGAAAGTCAACTACGTGTTTGCCATGGGTCTGAGGATAAACAGACTGCTGGGCTGCAGCAATGAAATTGTCATCGCAACTGCCAATCAAAAGTTAGACGTCAACCCTTACATCAATGCGAGTTGCGTCCCACCAGCAAAACGGGCATCATGACACTACCTCAACACCCGAAGTGGCACAATGACATAGCTATATGTTGAAATCTCTAACGAGGGTCAAGCTGCCTGAAGAGAGTCATGTATGGCTTGGACATGTTACTACAGCTAGCAAATGTGTTTTTCGGATGTAGGACAGTCTTTATAGTTGACCATCAGTCTAAAAAAGTAGTTCATGTACTTAACTGTGACGGTTAAAAAGCCTGAAACAGTAGGTAAAGGATCACGACCAGATGCTTCAGTCTGGGGCTATGGACCAACCAGGTGTGACACAGGTGGGTAAGACATCCCGCTCCGGGGCCTGACAGTAAGCGTGATGATAGGGTCAGGAAATGGGTCAGTGGGCTTAAAGAAAGACACGAACTTCTGCCTATAAAAACAAAGGATTTTCTGAGCAGAGAGAGATGGCAGTGCAGACAACCGAGGCACAACCAACAACCTCTACAGCAACACGCAGCAGAAAGGTCCTGAGTGAGACTGTGGGCCAGAGCCAGAACTAGAGCCATCGCCAGTTTAACCTGTACTTTCTCCTTAAATAAAAGTAGCATGGATTGATGAAGCGTGGTGTGTTACATGTAAGGGACTCTCTTCCTTTGGTGGCGTGACCCGGATCCAGGCAAAGACATCAAGTGCTAGGTAGTTGACTTTTGGTTTCTCTCTGATACCATCTCTATCCTCCGGTACCATTTCTGAGTGTGTGCTTGTTGTTGGTAATTGTTAGGCAGTTTACACAGTAGGGACGCTATTACTGATAAGTATTGCTGAGGAAGTAGGTTATTATTATTTGAAGAAACAGCTAGATAAGTAAACGGAAGGTTAGTATATAGGAATTTCAAGGGGGTATACAAAAAATGGCAGAAAATATTGAAACTCTGTTTGGGCTTATTGCCATACAGTTAGGGAATCTCCCAGAAACCGTAATGGTTGGGATGAGGACATTGTTGGTGATGGTGGAGTCATAGGAAGGACAATTAGCTCAAGCTATCACATCTGTCCCTGTATGTAAAGCCATATGAAGGTGACCCTAGGAAGTTTAAAGATCGGATCAAATACCTGGATAAGTATGTCAGTTTAGCAGGCATTCCTGATGATAAATTCAGATTGGTGGCTTTTCGAAGTAGTCGCGGTTCAGTGAGTGATGTCTTACAAAGATATATATTCAAGATAACCCGGGCAGTACATGGGCAGTAATGATGAAAGAGCAAAATTTGCGAAGGAGATTTGATTTGAGGTTAGGAACACACGAACGGGTTGATAGAACAGGAATGGCTACGCCAGGGATTATGGAAGTAGACCATTACAGGATTCCAAAGAAATGTTTTAAATGTGGCATTCCAAGACACAGAGCGAAAGAATGCAGTCAGGAAACAGTAGGGTCTATCGAAAGGCAACTTTGGTAGTACCCTCAGAAAGTAGTGAATCAGACAGTGATCAGACAGAATCAGACGGACTGAATGATACAGACACTGAGTTGATAAAGATCAATGTTATTGACAGTAATAGACAAGACTAAAGAAAAAGAACACAACACAAAGACAAAACTATTACTGAAGGCAACTGTAAGCTTTTTGTAGTAATATGTTGTTGTCTCTGTTCACAGGAGTATGGCAGCTACGGTAATCTCCTTTCTTCCAGGGTTTCTGCAAATGACAAAGTTGAAAGTTGAACCTTTTGCTAGCATTGCGAATGAACTGTAGGTGCAAAACTTTCCAGACGTAATGACCTCTCTCATTTCGTTAAGTAATTATCCCCGGTCCGTGAAGCATGGCGGCCGTATAGCTATTGTTCTAATAAACATGAACACATTATTAGGTACAATAGTTTATTGCACTGAGAAATTCAGTGGCACACTGGCATTTCCAACAATACACATTCAGTACACAACAGTAACTCACTTTGTCACAATGTCAAGAAGGCCAGATGTTTGATAGCCTCGGACGACTTCCTCTCCTCTTCTTGAGAGCATCAAGTCTTGTGATGATCCACCTCGCGTGAATGGGTTTCATCATGCTTATTCTCAAGTCTATACGCTTGTCAACATTGTCTCTCAGATTTTGGGCAATACACTCAGCATACCACTGTGTCATTGACTGTAAAAGAAAAGATCGTCACTTTATTTGAAGCAGGGATAAAAAGATCTTAAATTGTCAGGATAGTTGCAGTGCCGTCAAGCATCGTTTACAGTTTTTTAGACAGATATTTGACACGAGGAAATCCAGAAATCCATAGAAGTGGAAGGCCAGTTTTGTTCGAGGCTTCAGATGAACAACTTTCGTCATGTGTAAAAAAGAATCGTAGGAGCTCCTTGAACGAAATTACCAACATTTTCAACGATAGCAGGGACAGAAGTTTCTCCTAGCCAATTGTTGAGAGAAAACTACATTCGGCAGGATTTCATAAACGCTCGGGAGAAAAGTCATTAAAATTCGTGAGGTGAATCGTAGTAATCGTGTGGTGTGGTGCAGAGGAAAGAGAATGAATAATGTTGCTGATACTGGAGTCGTGTCATCTTCAGCAATGATGGTGATGGTGATGCCTTGCTTTTGGAACAAACACCTGTTGGTCAACATGGTGTCCTTGTTTAGGACAATGCTTTTTAAGGCCTTTTTTTCTCAGAAGTGATGTGCTTAGTCTTCCCAAGTTGTTCATGAGTTTTCAGTGTACTTCTTGTGTTTCAAGGCTTCACCTAGCCCTCGCAGTTCCTTAACAGAGAATTCAAACCAGGGAAAGTGTTTGTCCAAGTATGTCTGCAATATTTTTTAGAGGCTGTACGATGTTTCTTCGATACACTGGGTCAAATTGTCTCCGGTGGTGATATCATCGAGTCTGGTCTTGGCGTTTTCCAGATCTCGGATGGCCTCATGTTGAAGTTGTTTGGGTTGTGCGCTGCCTTAAACTCAGAAGTTCATTTCATCGTGAATGAATCAAACGTCTGCTGACAGAGCGAGTGGCTTTCTCGCACAGGTGTTCATGAGATCAATCTTTGGATCCGATCTCAATTGCAGCGTGCCCATCCTTTCAAATTGTTGTAATAATCGTTGATGGTCTGTTCCAAGAGTTGATTGCTCATGAGACTGCTTATGAAAGAGGTGTCTGCCAAGGCTCCTTTGTCATCCAGCAGAACTTGGGCATCGAAAACGTCCATCGGAATTTTGTCCATTATTTTGTATTATACATATGAGGTTCGATGTGTAAATGCCATGCACCATTAGGTAACCGTCACCAACAATCCGATCATGATCGATCAATACCAAACGCTGCTTGTTCGGTTGCCCAACCTGGGCGAGAATGATGTCGTTGTCGTGACACAGTTCGATTGGTGTTTAACATCACTTTTGACCTAAAAGAACAACAAACGTGAAGTTGTGCAGAACCTTTGTCACACCATCGTCAAGAAAACCACCATCAAAATCAGCGGTAATGAGGTGCTGAGCATCGTTTTACTGCTATTCAGATCTCTGGACAACAGGGAAAGAAAGAATGCAGCGACAACGGGTACCAAGGCACATACAACTTTAATGTGACTTTTTGTCCTGATTGTAGAATGTGGCTGAAGGTGGAAGCCAAATGAAAACGTCATGACGAGGCCATGGAGAAACTGCAGGCTCCACAAGACAAGTATGTGAACAAATGCATGGCAAGAATCGATTTCATCAACATTTGCCTCACCCAAGGGAGACATTTTTGCACACCAACAATCTCCTAGAGATTTGACTTCACATGTGAAAAACTCAAAACCCTATTAGAGATTTGACATCACGTCTGAACATAGTGAAACTCAAAACCCTATGAGAGATTAGGATTTGCATGTGAACATAGTAGCAATGCGATCTGTTTGAGATCTGAAAAGCTACTCAAACTGCTGGAGAAACACAAACCACAGGAACTGGAAATCGTACCAACCGATTTAGGTAAGTATGTGAGAGGATGGAGGATGAGCATACAAAAAAAATAGTTGATGACCTCAAACCCATGATGAATCTTTGGACAATCTCAATTGCGTGCCTTTCGTGTCGATGAAAAACGATCTGCATATGGCGGTGCAACGTAATTTTTATCTCATGGTCTGTTCCAAGAGTTGATTGCTCATGATCGCTATCATTCGAATGGGTCTCTTTGCCCAAGATGATCAATGTTGCGAGCATCATGCCGGATTCGAACAAAGGCTACATCCTCAGAGTGGATTTGGAGTACCCCTGAGAATTGCATGAATCACACAACAACTATCACTGGCTCCCAAATGGTTGATGGTGAACCAAAACTGGATATCAGAATATCAAAACGAGCTGCTTGGAGAAATGAAGCTGGCAAATGTGGAAAGACTTGTCCCCAACTTTATGCAAAAGACCAAGTTCGTGGTGCACTATTGCAACCTTCAGCTGTACCTGTCGCTTGGCATGTCGCTTGGTATGAAAATATACATACAATATCAAAGGCCTTGGATGGAGCCTTACATCCAAATGAACATGGACTTGAAAAACCTGCATAAGCTCATGAACAATTCGGTGTTCTGGAAGATGATGGAGAATTTGATAAAATGTTTTGACGTCAAGCTTGTTAGAGCAACAAAAACTCAGCTTTCGATCATAGCAATATGTTCATCGATGACTTGGCTGAGCTGCACATGAACAAAAACCACATCGTGTTCAACCTACCTGTTTGAATGAGTGTCCTAGACTTGTCCAAACACTTGATGTATGATTCTACGATTTCCATTCAAATGAAATATGTGGCGGTCAAACTGGCCACAATCACGTCGTGGAAAAGAGAAAAAACTACGAGAGTTGAGGTATCTGACCAGTGAACTCGAAGGAGAGGAGAAATGTCATGCCTGCAAGTCATTAGTCGAGGGAAATTCGCCAGTCTGTATGTGTATGATAGCTTAAGTCTCAGGGGCACCAAACAGTTACAACGCCTGATTGATATGTCAGGTGATTATAGTTTCAAGACTGTAGAATGCACCATCCCATACTCCTTAATCATGGGAATTCATGGCAGACGCACTCCTAGCATGAGGCATGTTGCTAGGTTCGGCAACGATCTTGTTTACCTTGCCGAGCTCAGTGGCACATCAAAGTATATCTCTGACACGACCCTCTCTTTTTACTAGGTGATGGGAGGCTTCATTTCCATCAATGAGCCGCCTCCCTGCATCTGTGTCAGTACCATCACTGTAATACGACTACACCAATGCCCACTATGTTCCTGGTTTCACAAGGTGTAAGATTGAAAACTAACATGCAATGCCCGCTATGTTACTGGTTTCACCAGGTGTAAGACTGACAACTAGCATGCAATGCCCCCTATGTTACTGGAGCAGTATAGACCAGGGGCCAGTTTAACAACGCCCTCTTACTGGTCCGACCTCGTATAGACCACCTCTTAATGTTTTACCCCATTTCACAAAGATGGCCTTTATTGAAACGCTTATTACACCACAAATATTCCATAGTCAGGTGCGACAAATGCATTCACTGAACTCCCCATACATGCCAATATCACATTACCCCTGGTCTTTGCCACTAATATCAACAGTCTAGATAAGATGAAACAAAACATACTGGGCGCGAAAACAAAAGTTGCCCTAGCTTGAAATGTAAACAAACGTAAATTCCAATTTTACAGTGTGTAGCACTTTTTGAAAAAAAGCGCAAAAACAAAAGTTGCCCTTGCTTGAAATGTAAACAAACGTAAATTCCAATTTTACAGTGTGTAGCACTTTATAAAAAAATTTCCGACATCCTACCAGCTATTCATTGTTTTGAAGGGCTCAATACCTTTATGTATGGAAAGAGTATCATAGCAGGAAAGAAGAAATTAAAATTAGATATAATGCCAATAGTTGACTCTTCATAAGTCAAGACGCCATAACAGAACCAAAATAACGCAGAACAACAACAATGTTAATTATCAGCATTTCTGGCTTCTTCTCATACTTACAATGAAACAGATTTCATGATACTGTCCTCGTATACATCCGTGGTGCAAATTTTCATCATCAACGAATCGGTGTCTGTGTACAAGAGTTCACACCTGTTGTCATATTGTGTCTTAAGCTAATTATAATCAAAGTCATACATCAGGCACTGTGACAGATTGTGGATGCTTATTCCCACATAGACAGCCGGTTGAGTATGATGCAACTTTTGTTCATGTGTAACGCCTTTTTTTAAGGCCAGGCTGGCTATGAGTTCCCTGAGTCTTTCTTCTTTGTGAGATCACATGAGTTTGACCATGACACATTTTCTCAAGTTTTCCATGGTTTTGCAGAACACCGAGTCATGAGTTTGTAGATGCATTTTACTCAGTTTCATGCCCAGCGAAAAGTACAGTTACAGTTTCCGATAGTGCACGACATACTTGATCTTGTGCATCAAGTTCAGAACAAATTTTTCCACATTGATTTGCTTATTTTTTTAGCAACATTTGTTGATAGTCCGACATCCAGTCTCGTTCCACTATCAACTGTTCGTGAGCGAGCAGATAGCTGTTGTTTGATACCGCAGGATACTAAAATCCTTTTCAAGCATGTAATTTTGTTTGAATCCAGCTCCTGATATTTATCTCATTGTCGAACCACACGTTCTCCGATGGGTAGATCCTGGCTCATGGCCCAGCCGTTGTTGGTGTCAAGACAGAGGAGATGGGTGGCGGGTTGATTCAGATCATAGCCTTCCACATATTGGTTGCTGGCTTTCGCGTACTGTTGGAAATCCCACCACGCATCCCCATCTTGATGAACAGGTGCATGTTGTAATCGGTGAACAATTCCAGTTTGACACTCATTTTCCTCAAGAATGCATCCCAAGAGAGATTGAGGCTGGTGTAGTATCACGCAGAACATAGCAGGCATTATATGTTAGTTGTCAGTTTCACAGCATAGTGACACCAGGAACATAGTGGGCATTGCATATTAGCTGTCAGTCTCACGGCATAGTGACACCTGGAACCTAGTGGGCATTGCATGTAAGTTGTCCATCTTAAACCATGGTGAAACCAGAAACATAGTGGGCATGGCATGTTAGTTGAAGCTGCGTATAAATAACATTTAAGGCGGTTCGTTTGGTGGCGGGTATCGTTCCAATCTATCATTGTACCCTTGCCAAGAGTATTTTCACAGTTGTAAGGAGGGATTTTATTGGATAAAGATTGGTTTCTAATGATGATTATTTGCTACAATTTGCTATAAAGATTGTGATCAAAGTTAGGCACATGATATGTTGGCATTGCATGGCACCTGCCAGTCTTTCTCACACCATGGTGATACCAGGGTATAGTGGGGATTGTGTGGTGCCTTTCAATCTTTCTTACACCATGGTGATAAGAGGGTATAGTGGGCATTGTGTGGTGCCTGTCAATCTTTCTTACACCATGGTGGTAATTGGGTATAGTGGGCATTGCATGGCTCCTGCCAATCTTTCTTACACCATGGTGATACCAGGGTATAGTGGGGATTGTGTGGTGCCTCTCAATCTTTCTTACATCATGGTGATAAGAGGGTATAGTTGGGAGTGTGTGGTGCCTGTCAGTCTTTCTTACACCATGGTGATACCAGGGTATAGTGGACATTGAGTGGTACCTGTCAATCTTTCTTACGCTGTGGTGATATCAGCTGGGTATAGTGCACAATGCATGGTACTTTCTGCACCACTGGATAAGGGTGTAGGTGTCATTAAAATTGCTTGAAATAGACAAAACCATGATTTAGTTCTAGGGTCCATTTATTCTTTAAACATATGGATTGTCTGCCTTAGTTCAATAACCTGACACTCACTGATTACCTAATGGCATATACGCCATAATAGATTATCTCCCTTAGTTCATTAATCTGGCCTTCTACTGATTACCTACAGGTATACCACCCATACAAAATATACTCATATACATAGAAGCAAATCATTTACACATGGCATACAACTCAGCATTAACCTTTGCATCGATGATGAAGCAAACTTCTGTTCTTACTCAATAATTACTTGGTAACAATAACACATGTTGGTGTATACTGGTGTCTCCTATTGCCGCGGTACTTATGGATATCAGCTGAAACAATAATATAAACAGTTCTTTTTGTATGTATGCTAGTTGTGTTTAAATGTAGAGATCCCCCCTCTAACATTTGCATCTATCAACTGCTTGATCCATCAAGTGTATTATCTCACTTAAGCTCGATGAAAAACATGGTCGTCCGCCGCTGACATTTCGAGGCGTCTCCTATTCTGGCGGTACAACGAAAAAGTAACGTTATTAGGTGTGAGGAAGGGGAATCTTATTGGGGAGGGCGGGAGAAAGTTTCGATTTTTCCAAGTTGGTTACAACTAACGAATATTCATTACACACCAAAATTTTGATAATTCACAGACTTGGGCCACTTCTTAGTTAATGATCAAAGATGTGAACAGCCGCTAAGTATCATGAATTGGCGACCTCGGCAGAAAATGTGTTTACCACGAGAATAGGAAACCCGTGACAATAGGAGATGGCCCTATAATATATACATGCCACACAGGCATTTCAACATATAATGTTGCATGAGCTTTTTCATTTCAAATGGAGCAATGCAGTAACTTTAATTATCATGACTCAACAGTAAACTTCAGTTGAAAACACAATATTTACAGTACAGTCTAAAATAATATCTTTACAAATATTTGTTACTGTATTCAAAAATATATATTTTTCTGTGTCAACATATTGGTTACTGACTAAATTATGAGCTAACAATTTAATTCAAAACATCAGTGTAATGTTTAATACATTTAATGGACTTTCTAGGTCACAGAATGGAAAAATGAAATGCTGTAACTGAATATGCATGAAGAACTAACACACTCCCCTGCAAAAGAAAATGTCATTTCGACATTTTCCATTTCGACATTTTCCCGTACATTTTTGCATGATTTCAACATCAGACAACTACTAATTAATTTCTGCTATGTTCAAACAAAAATGTAAGTATGACCAGGAGTGATACACTGAGTCTCACCTATTTCTAACAATGACTTGTAGGTATTTCACTTCCAACCACTGTTGGTTCCAAAATGGTAACATGTGAGTAATTAAACTGTGAGGTATTTAACTTAACTGTAAGAAAATGGGTTTTAGCCGTCTTCAGTCCAGATGCTATAAAAAAAATTTTGTGCAATTTCTTAGTTGCATCAAGGCAAGAATTGCATTTACTGACCCATCTCATATCGATACAAAGCATGTTCACCACAATACCGTATCAAGAGCCGTTTCTGTACACCATGACTACCCTCAGTCGAGGCATCACAATGTCAATATCAAATCTGTCTAAATAGTGATAAAACATGATCAAGTATTTAAAACTGGACTACTAAAAGTTGTGGCAACATGATAGGTAATGGCCAGAAGAAACACACAGTAGGATGGAACCAAAGCTGAGGTACAGGTCTCACGATTAGAGCAAATATGCATTGCCAGTGTATTCTGTGGTTTTAGTCCATGAGCCAGATGAGATTTGACTACCAAACTGAGGAGCAAACAGTCAATATGTTTTTTATATGGCTTAAAATATGTTTGTATCTACCTTGGGACTTGTCACCCCAGGGGAAAACCATGTCTTTTCTTCAAGGTCCACACCTGTAAGTGGCTATTCTGGCGATGGAACAGCTATTAGGGAAGCTCAAGCATAGAACCATTGAGGAATATACATCTGCCAATGCTTGAGTATGTAATATTGAGGGACTTCCAGTGGGATCTAACAGTGCTAGGGTTGGGTATTGCCAACATTTTCATTTTGCTATATGTTATGATATCTGCTGGCGTATTGCTATATATATTGCAATATCTTGTGAAAGTGTAACACATGGTTAAGGCAATGAAATTATTGCTTTCTGTCTTTCAAACAGTGCCACTGGCCACTAGCAGGACTCAGATGTGATTGTACAAGAGATCAGTTGAAAATGTTTCCAAAGTAAAGACTTCACCTAACCCTAACCTAACCCTAACCAAGTTTGGAACTTGAGAAAAAGTGTCTGCAGCAGCATCACCCATTTTGGTTTCATTGTCAGTGAGAGCTGATAACTATCTAAATTTTATAAGGTTATAAGGTTTAAAAGTCACACAGATGCAATTATATGACCAACAAGCATTCTCAAAACTATTATTGTATGATAACATAATGGAAATACATCATCACAAAAATTCCTATCATGGTCATGGAAATTGCCGATCGTATTGGGTGAACTGGTGCCCCCCACAAATTAATCAGACCTTTCCAGATCGAGGACATTTGATCAGTCTTCCCTAAGTGGGATTTATGTTTAGCATTTTCAGTCCCAGCAGAAAACACCTTATAAGCTAATGCAAATGACATCTTTGAAGTTCCGTTCCTTCAGCTTTTCTGTGGCCACTGCTTCAAGAGTTAAACACTTTGAACTGTAAATCATTTACTTTTGCTCAAGGATATAAGCAGGAAACATAACTGAGTTTGTGGCCAAGAATTTAGCCAGCTTTGTCACTCTCATATACTATTAGTTACACGGTGCTTTGAAAGGTTGTATATGACTGAAGACCCTTGTATATTTTGTATTTCTTGAGGGCCAACAGAAGGAAATTTGAAATTAACAAGCTTTACAGTCCTGTACACCCTTTGACGAATTTATTGACCTTAAAGTGTTTACATTTAGCTTATCTGTAAACATCAACATTCAACATTGGGCAGAACGAGACACGTTTCACCATGATTTTTTGTATGAACAATCATAAAGGGAGATGATTAGGGATCGCTTAGTTAATGATAATAATAATTGAAGTTTTGTCAAATGAGTGAGTGAGTGAGTTTGGTTTTACGCCGCTTTTAGCAATATTCCAGCGATATAGCCACTCTCCTCATCTGCGCCAAAAGATCGGGAGGTACCAAACCAAGGGCACCGAGAACAATGGGGAGCCTGACGACAGTGTACTTGGGATGCAAGCGAGACATTTCAAAGGCAAGGTCTGCATATTTATCATGCTTTTCCTGAATCTTGCCAATCACATTGCTGTCAAAAGGGACAGAAAATTCAATGATATAAATAATTTCATTAGTTTTATCAAAAAGGACAAGATCAGGTTTGTTGGCTTGAATTCGTCTCAGGCTGTATATTGGCCTATTCCAGAGAAGCTTAAAAGCATCATTTTCCAGGATGCCCTGGACATGTTCAGGGTCGTACCATTGATGGACCTCGGGGTCAAAGCCACAGGCATGGTGGAGACGATAATAAAAGCAGCGAGCCATGCCATCATGTCTCTTAGGATATGCTGTTTGTGCCAAGGAAGGGCATCCACTGACAAGGTTTTGGACAGTCTCTGAAAATTGATTGCAAAGACGACATTTCATATTAATATTTTCTTTAAGAATAACATTCTGGCGATTGCGAGTGGGAAGTGAGTGAGCGAGTGGCGACTGGTCCCGAGCAGCAAAAAGGAAGCCCTCAGTTTCACATTTAAGACCAGCCGACTTCATCCAGGCGAAGGTGTCGGTTGGATTGCTGTTCTGTTCCACACACTGCATGTAAACACGATGCAATGGCTTCTCAGACAGCTTTTCCACAAAGGACCGACTCTGGGCAGACTTGGTAAAGGACTTCACCTGGTTTACTCCCATCACTGTACCGTCCAGCAGTACATTACCGTGTAATGACGATAATAAAAGCAGCGAGCCATGCCATCATGTCTCTTAGGATATGCTGTTTGTGCCAAGGAAGGGCATCCACTGACAAGGTTTTGGACAGTCTCTGTGAATTCACTGCAAAGACATTATGATTATTATTATGTTTTACAGATTAAGATTGCTATGCAGCAGAGAGGGTTTGGGTGATCTTGGCACAGTCAGGCCGGTGAGGCTCATCATCAGCTCAGGGCCCTCGCCCCCTCTACACGCAGCCCAGACAGCGAATGGGACTTCTCCCAGGAAACACTGCCTAGTCAAACCCACCAAGAACTTTCCGGAGAATATGGAGGCTCCCCAACACTGCAGCCTTCTGCATTACCCAGATTGTCAGAAGGCCTGTGCTCCCGGTAGCCTATTCCAGAGAAGCTTAAAAGCATCATTTTCCAGGACACCCTGGACATGTTCAGGGTCGTACCATGGATGGACCTCGGAGTCAAAGCCACAGGCATGGTGGAGACGATAGTAAAAGCAGCGAGCCATGCCATCATGTCTTTTAAGATATGCTGTTTGTGCCAAGGAAGGGACCGACTCTGGGCAGACTTGGTAAAGGACTTCACCTGGTTTACTCCCATCGCTGTACCGTCCAGCAGTACATCACTGTGAGCAAAATCAACTTCAAATTTCAGATTGTGTCCAACAACCTTGGCACGCTTAAAATAGCTGTGGAATTCCTTGCTTTCATCATGAGTCTTGGCGTGCATCACCAGAGGATCATCCGATAAATAAATATGTGCAAAAGTGCACAATAGAATTCTATCATGAAGAGCTTCCACATTAATCAAACCCCGTCCTCCGAATTGATTGGCATGTATAAACGATTAAGAGAGGAACGAGGGTGGTGTGCTCTGTTATCAGACATGATCTCTTGGTCAGGCGGTCAAGATTCTGGATGTCTTGTTTCGTCCAATCAACTGCTCCAAAGGAATAGGAGAGGACTGGCACAGCAAAGGTATTGGTGGCTTTGACTTTGTTTCGAGCATTTAGCTCGGAGCTCCAGATTTTCTTTAAACGAGACTTATACTCGGCCCGAAGTTTATCTTGAATCTGGGCATTCTGGAGCTTGTCTCGAACTTGCATTCCAAGATAGGTGTAGGCCTGATCTTCCACAAGATGCTCAATAACTCCTCCCCCTTGTAACCTGACCGATCCATCATTAGTTACCTTGCCACGTTTCAAATGAAGAGTATTACATTTTTCGAGCCCAAAAGTCATGCCAATATCATTAGAGAAGGACTCAACAAGGAGAACCTGTTCTTTCAAATTGGTATCTCCTTTGGCAAGGAGCTCGATGTCATCCATGTAGAGGAGATGAGTAAGAGGTGTTGGGGATCTGTGCTGAGGAGGTCCGGGATGGTAACCTTCCTCCCTATTGAGCAGGAAACTCAAAGGATTCAGAGACAGACAAAAAAGCAATGGACTGAAGGAGTCCCCCTGGAAAATTCCCCTTCTGAATGGAATAGATTCCGAAGTCTGCACCTCTCCTTGCGAGTACATCTCAAGTTGAGTCGACCAGCAACTCATTAAAGACTTGAGTAAATCAAGTAGTCGCTCAGGGAGGTCAATACACTGAAGAGACTTCAGAGAGTCATATGCCTTTTTGTAGTCTATCCAGCACATGGAGAGGTTGCGGTGGTATGTCTTAGCCTCTTCCAGAATCATTTTCTGTACAAGAAGTTGATCCTTGCACCCCCAACATCCCTTTCTCACCCCCTTCTGCTCTCTGTAAATTATCTCATTAGACGAGCAGTAAGATGACGCGAGGTTTGTCAAACACCCTGTGAATAATTTATATTGAGTATTCAAACACGCGATAGGGCAGAAGTTTTTGGGATCAGTCAAGTCTCCCTTTTTGGGAGGAGTATTGTGCGACCTTTGCAGAACCATGTAGGAACATCACCTGTGTCCACAAGAGAATTGAAACAGTGAAGCAATGGTGTTTGGACACAGGGAAACAGTTTCCAATACCGGTTTCGAATGCCATCAGGCCCTGGAGCTGTATTAGATTTGGACTTTTTAATGACACTTTTAACGCAATCTGGTGATATGTAACACACAAACGACCTAGTTACTTTCTCATGCATTGCATGGTCATAATCACTGACCCATGGTGCCTCCAGGTTACAGTCGCCGGGTACAGACCACAACTGTTTCCAGAACCTTTCATTGGCAGCCATGGGAGGCCGTCTATCATGCTCACCATCACCACTTGTTTTAAGTTGCCTATAGAATTGCTTTTCATTATTTTTGAAAAGTTTGTTTTGTTTGATAAATTTGTTTTTCTTTTCCCATTTTTCTTTCTTTCAGTCCAAACTTTTATTTTTGCCTTAAGGGAATCGACAATTTGGAGCAGTACCTTTTCTTTTGTTGTTTTGTACTGTAATTTTAATTTTCTCCAAATTGCCTTTTGTCGTTTAGACATGGGATTCCCAAATGATCTTAATTTCAGGCACAGCTCTATCCAGGAAATATGTTTTCTTGTTTCTGTTAATTTGACTTGAAACCGGTTTTTCTTTGGTTTATTGTTCTTAGTATTGGGAGATTGTTCTTTGGAAACTGTGTGAAGTTCCTCCAAAGTTCGAGCGGCAGCATAGACACAACAATTTACTTCATGTAATGAACAGTCCGCAGGAAGTTTTAAAGAGATAATTTCATTAAGTAAATCAATTTCATTTTTGGGAAAAGACACGTTTAGTTGTTTAATTGGCCTCCGTTTCTCTAAAGGTAAATTACAAATTTCCTCATAAATAGATGTAAACAAAATATAAACAGGATTTTCGGTAAGGTCTGCAACTGAAGAAGAGGAAGAGTGAGGGTCCAAAATTTCGGAGCCAATTGGCTCTTTCTCGGAAGAGTTTCCACCAGGAAGAGGAAAGAGGTTGACACAGACGTCCATAAGAAGTTTTGGGTCTGCTGCCACTTGAGCATTTTGCTCTTGCAAAGGTTCCTGACGGGCACCAGTTGTGGGCTGAACTGACTCACGGGGCGTAAGATGTTTTAGCCGCCGGAGTTGATCTCGGAGATTTTGCTCCGTCAGGTAAGCATACATGGGCATGGCATTGTCCCAATGCAGCTTCAGCGACTTGCCATTTATGCGTGGATTATCAGGCCATCCAGTCGCCATCGCACACTCAAGTAGCGTGGATTTGAGATGTTGTGACCAAGATATTCTTGGTCGGGTTCTGTGCCTTCCCCTGGGGCAAGTCCCATCTCCAGTAAGGTTGGTTTGGCTACTGGAGGAAGGCTGACTGGGCTGCGGAAATGAAAGATTCAAGTCCTCTTGTCTATTTGTAACCCAGTAAGAAAACCAGCTTCGGGGGGTCAGCCCTAACTGGGTGATGTACGTTCAGTTCAGGGAATAAAATTCCCCTATCTAGGCCCACCACGAAGAGGCGTACATCATCAGGCCCTTATTATTATTATTATTATTATTATTATTATTATTATTATTATTATGTTTTACAGATTAAAAATTGAAATGCAGCAGAGAGGGTTCGGGTGATCCTGACCAGGCTGGTCAAGCTCATCATCAGCTCAGGGCCCTCGTCCCCTCTACACACAACCCAGACAGCGAATGGGACTTCTCCCAGGAAACACTGCCTAGTCAAACCCACCATGAACTTTTTGGAGAATATGAAGGCTCCCCAACACTGCAGCCTTCTGCATTACCCAGATTGTCAGAAGGGCTGTGCTCCCGGTGGAGAACCCGCGCACTCTCCTCATCTGCGCCAAGAGATCAGGAGGTACCAAACCAAGGGCACCGAGAACAAAGGGGAGCCTGACAACATTGCACTTGGGATGCAAGCGAGGTCCGCATATTTATCATGCTTTACTGAATCTTGCCAATCACATTGCTGTCAAAAGGGACAGAAAATTCAATGATATAAATAATTTCATTGGTTTTATCAAAAAGGACAAGATCAGGTTTGTTGGCTTGAATTCGTCTCAGGCTGTATATTGGCCTATTCCAGAGAAGCTTAAAAGCATCATTTTCCAGGATGCCCTGGACATGTTCAGGGTCGTACCATTGATGGACCTCGGGGTCAAAGCCACAGGCATGGTGGAGACGATAATAAAAGCAGCAAGCCATGCCATCATGTCTTTTAAGATATGCTGTTTGTGCCAAGGAAGGGCATCCACTAACAAGGTTTTGGACAGTCTCTGAAAATTGATTGCAAAGACGACATTTCATATTAATATTTTCTTTAAGAATAACATTCTGGCGATTGCGAGTGGGAAGCGAGTGGCGACTGGTCCCGAGCAGCAAAAAGGAAGCCCTCAGTTTCACATTTAAGACCAGCCGACTTCATCCAGGCGAAGGTGTCGGTTGGATTGCTGTTCTGTTCCACACACTGCATGTAAACACGATGCAATGGCTTCTCAGACAGCTTTTCCACAAAGGACCGACTCTGGGCAGACTTGGTAAAGGACTTCACCTGGTTTACTCCCATCACTGTACCGTCCAGCAGTACATTACCGTGAGCAAAATCAACTTCAAATTTCAGATTGTGTCCAACAACCTTGGCACGCTTAAAATAGCTGTGGAATTCCTTGCTTTCATCATGAGTCTTGACGTGCATCACCAGGGGATCATCCGATAAATAAGTATGTGCAAAAGTGCACAATAGAATTCTATCATGAAGAGCTTCCACATTAATCAAACCCCGTCCTCCCGAATTGATTGGCATGTATAAACGATTAAGAGAGGAACGAGGGTGGTGTGCTCTGTTATCAGACATGATCCTCCTGGTCAGGCGGTCAAGATTCTGGATGTCTTGTTTTGTCCAATCAACTACTCCAAAGGAATAGGAGAGGACTGGCACAGCAAAAGTATTAGTGGCTTTGACTTTGTTTCGAGCATTTAGCTCGGAGCTCCAGATTTTCTTTAAACGAGACTTATACTCGGCCCGAAGTTTATCTTGAATCTGGGCATTCTTCTTGTTATTATTATCTTTCTGTTTAAGATTTACACTTTTTCCAGTTTTTCAGTCTTCTCTTTCTACCCCAACTGTGACACAAGCAGCAGATAGACTGGATTCAACTAAATCACAAGAAGACAGTAGCCACACCTATACCTACCGTTGGACCATGGCATCGCCCACAAGTAAAGGTAATTTACATGTGTGTCAGACAGTATTCAAACCTACTGGCAGACCATGGCATTGCCCGCAAGAGAAGATAAGTTACATCTGTGTCAGACAGTATTCAAACCTACTGGCAGACCATGGGATTACCCACAAGAAAAGGTAATTTACATGTGTGTCAGACAGTATTCAAACCTACTGGCAGACCATGGCATTACCCGCAAGAGAAGATAAGTTACATCTGTGTCAGACAGTATTCAAACCTACTGGCAGACCATGGGATTACCCACAAGAAAAGGTAATTTACATGTGTGTCAGACAGTATTCAAACCTACTGGCAGACCATGGCATTACCCGCAAGAGAAGATAAGTTACATCTGTGTCAGACAGTATTCAAACCTACTGGCAGACCATGGGATTACCCACAAGAAAAGGTAATTTACATGTGTGTCAGACAGTATTCAAACCTACTGGCAGACCATGGCATTACCCGCAAGAGAAGATAAGTTACATCTGTGTCAGACAGTATTCAAACCTACTGGCAGACCATGGCATTATCCACAAGAGAAGGTAATTTACATGTGTGTGAGACAGTATTCAAATCTACTGGCAGACCATGGCATTGCCCACAAGAGAAGGTAATTTACATATGTGTCAGACAGTATTCAAACCTACTAGCATACCATGGCATCACAAGACATGGTAGTACACAGTGTGGTATATACAACAGGGGTTTTGGACCACGCGTAATATAAGCCGCTATCTATAAATCGAAGCCATTGTTGCCACCTTTCTCCTCCTATCCCTTTAACTGACCACTTTTTGTTCACATCCAAAATTTACTGGCCAGAAAGATTAAAAAATCATTAAAAGGGTCCATTTGTAGCCACAGACCTCCAAGGGAGAATTTAAGATGGTAGTTGCGCACCATGAGAGTGCCCTGCTCAGAGAGGCCATTTTCAGAGGCCCAACTGATATGATCTCGATTGATTGAGTGATTGTGATCCCTTACTTCACTAAATGTGCAAGAGTCACAATTGCCTTCCTTCATGAAAGTTGCAAGGTATCTGAGGAGGCAACGGTGGATACGAACTCACAACAGCACACCATAAGCCTGCACCACAGGACCGATAGTACTGTATTCGGTTTAATGGGTCTATCCTGAACTTTTGCCTTCCTGGTCACTTGAAACAATTTATTGCGAACAAACTGCTGGAACAAATGGTGGCAGATGATAAAAGGGATGATAAGCAGTATAGTCTGGTGACCCTGTTGTTGGGTGGCGAGGCCAAACAGCAACTTGGTGACATTATCACTCCAGATATAATTTAAAAGAAGCCCGCTGATGAGATCAGCAAGATATATGCCAAATATGAATCATGGCTCGGGGCTGAGGTGACAAAGACTATAGGATCAACTGTGACTCAGATCTACATGGGCATACCGTCGTACTTCCTTCCTATTCCACCAGAACGTTGACTTTACCTGTGGGAAGATCTAGAGAAGAATCTGTTTATCCAACATGCTTTGAGTTCTGTCAGTTGCACATTGTACCACAAATGCTGCATATTTTTAGCCCTGGTGACAGTGGCGATTATCACGGCCAAGCATTGTAAGTTTAAAGAAGAAAAAAATGAAAGTAATAGTATACAAGATGGATACTGCCCAAGAAGAAGCGATGACACAGCAGGAGGAGGAAACTCCAACCCAAGTCACCCGGAAGAGAAATCCTAAATGTTATTGTTCAAACCACAACCACCACCCACCACATCCACAACACCACAGCCACAATTAGAGGTCAGTGTACATAGTATATTATAGAAAAATATATATTTTATCATATACATAATGTCTGAAAAAGGAAAAACATTCATTAATGATACATATCACGCGACCATGGTATCCTGTTTAGCTGTAAGTTACGCCCGGTTACGTTCTCAAACAAACCAGCAATCAAACTCGATTTCAATCTGCAGGATATCTGTATAGTTATCATGAACTTGGGTATGGCGATGGCCACCAAGGACGTTTCCATAAAACAGGGGATCGTACGGGAAAATATTTTAAAATAACATGTTCATATACGGTATGGCTACAATAGCTATGATGGTCGGCGGGGTTTTAGTCAATGACAGGGCATTTTCAGGGAGCAATTACCTGTTCTCAAAATGACAAGAGTCGAACATGAAAAAGCAGAATGAAAATGGCATGATATAGCCATGGAGAAATTAAAAACCGCACAGGCTGCGTACGCGAAAAAACGTGCAGTCTAGAATTGATTTCATTAGCCATCAACTCCAGCATGAAAACCATGCTGTTCGTACGTTTGATGATGTAGATGTGCAACAATATTACTTGCTAACTGGTAAACAGCTTGACCCCCTTGGTGGTGAACCCACCCTCTTCCAGTATTACAGCCCTTCCAAGGGACAGCAAGATAGGGAGTTGATCTTCACATGCTCTGTATGTGGTATTGGACTGAAAGGCTATTACTGTTTATGTAAAGTCCTCGGGGTGAACATGCTTTGAAACCAACTTATTCATGAGAAGAAAAAAAGATTTATATGAATGAATGTAAATGCCTCCTCAGAATAAAGAGATTAATAAAATATTTTATGTGTGCTTCATTTTATTTTGTTTGGTACATCCAAACAAAGAGTTACATCCCTTCCATAACCGGACACCCAATTTGAGATCTACTTATAAGAGTGACTTCTGTTGGAGAGCTTAAACATACTGCAAAAGAACATGGTCTAGACAGTTACTCAAGACTGAGGAAACCACAGCTATTGAGATTTCTCGACATGCAACCCACTTGCACTGTGAAACAACTCAAAACTCAAGCGAAAAAGCTGGGGCTGGCAAATTATTTCTGCATGAGGAAATCCGAGCTAGTAGAATTGTTATGTCAGAACAGAGTAGTCAGTCTACAGTTTGTGTAAACTGAACACACCACAGCAAATTATCTGAGAGGCTGGTGGATGACTGTAGATGTGAATATAGACATCAGTGACCTCAAACCTCTGATGGTTAACGAAGTCAATGAAGAACTGAACAACCTGGGAAGCCTCAAATTTGAAATCACTGGCTCTTGATAAACAGCAGTCAGACGGTGCCTTTGAGTACGTTGAGCCTTACTTCAGAGGTAAACAAGAAGCCGTGATTCAACCAGAGATGATAGATGCGTCTATCAACACCTCATTACAAAACATACGAGAATCTCTGGAACGTAGTACACTATTGACCCTATGCGATTGACAAAGTATGATATGCTATCCCACAAGAATGCCAAGAATTGTCACGTGTGCGATTAACTGCTGAACGGTGATTCGGTGAGAGATTACTGCCATATCACCGCTGAGTACAGAGGAGCAGCCAAAGTACAAGCTATAATCCGAATCAACCGTCCTAACACCTCCTCTACCTTGACACCAACATCTATGGTTGGGCCATGAGCCAGTTACATACTTGAATATCAAGCAGAATTGCACGACTTGCACAACAGCTATCCGCTTGCCCCCGAACATGTGACAGTTAACCCAGATTGGAAGTCTGCTGACCGTGAATGAGGTCCAGTTAGTCCGATCGAATGAGGAAAACAAACTCAGGAAACTGATTGCCAGCCCAGCATTCAACCGAAACAAAATGTTCAGTGACGATCTGGTAGCGCTGCACATGAAGAAAAGCCACATTAAATTCAACTGGCCTGTTTATATATGAATAATGCATGACTTTTACGACAACAAACTGAAGAAACAGTACGGTAACAGGTATGAGGTGCTGTACACGGACTCCCTGCTGATGGAAATTCGAGCCGATGACATGTATGAGGACATGAAGAAAAAGTATACACCTGTATGACACCAATTACCACCCGAGGCACAGCATGATTGATAAAAAGGTCCTAGGCAAGATGAAGGACGAATGCGCTGGCACATTGATCGTGGAATACATCGGGTTGAGACCCAAAGGCATGGAAAAATATGAGGTGAAGAAGCACATCAAACACGCCAGATTCAAAGAAGCCCTGTTAAAGACTCACACTTTCAAACATCAAATGAAAGCGATGGACACAGGATATTCGGACTGATGATAAACAAAACGGACCCGTCACCAATGGACACAAATCCTTTGGAGTGCCATTGATGGAATCAACACAAACGGACAAGAAAAAATTGAAAAAAAGATGAAAACATTTATTTATTGCAGTCTGCATGAGAACTGAAAAGGTGTGAGCGCCATACACAAGCTTGCTGAGATGGCAAGAGTATCACAAAGTGAAACCAAAGCATGGTTGGAAAAACAAGATCTGTGGCAAGTCTACTTACCAGTGTTGCGCTACATACCTAGACAAAAGGCAGAAGTACGACCTGACTGTGCAGGAAATAAGTCTAAACATCCCCAACACGGAATGGGCTGCGCGACTGCCTCAGGTGGCGTCAGCTATCATGTATGAAATCACTTGTCTCACCAACAAAAAAACAGTGGACGCTATTAAATTGAAAGCAGTGAGCGCTGAATTGGCTGTGCCAATACGGAGAAAGGAGAAACAAATACCAAATTGGGTTCTTGTGAGGTACCTGTACTAGCTGGCAGAACATGGAGACAAGAGGAAACGACATGCCACCGGTCAAAACTTACAACATAGATAAAGATGATGAACCGAACTTGTACTACTTGAAAGACGGACTGCCGAGAGTGTTCGTCAGAGAGGAATTATTGATCATACCTCACGACACAATGTTTACGACCGAAAAAAACATTAAACATTTGCTAAGATTTGTTAAGCGTTTGCTAAGATTTGCTTAGCTAAAATATTTAATAAGTCACGGGTTGGTCGGTTTTCAGTAAGAGCTTAGTGTGTTTCGTTTTGGTGAGGTGTTTTTTTTAACTTCTTCCAGTTCTTGTTTGTTCATCACGATTGAACCCAGTGCAGTGAAATAAGGCCACCTATCATGTCTGTTCCCTGAGGTCCTTCAACACCAAGGTGAATTTCTGCGTTAACACCCAAACGCTGTGTTTTGCGTGCTGACAAGAAAACGCTAAATACGACAGCATATCTCTCTTTTTCATTATCTCTTTACTAGAACTGCAGTTGTCCAGGATAAACAGCATCGACTCCCCATTGAAGTTGTTGTGATAAACAATCCTGCAGTCATGTTCCTGGGTCAACTTTTCGCACGTCCGGGTCCGTCATCACCCAAGGTCTTTTTGATATGCAGGGTAGGGCAGATAATAACAATGTTACCAAACACATCCCGAAAGTATCCTTCCAACATGTCCAACAAAGAAACAGTCTTCCTACAGCTCGTGTGACCGCACATGATAACGCAGTGCGGATCTCGAGTTAGATCAATAAATGCCTAGCATGAATCTTCCATGGTCCATATTAAGTTGTGCATCCCTCATGCCATGACTGAACAGCTGGTTGGGCATGCCCTAGATGGTCACTTCCACTTTTGTGATCTTGGGGTTGAAAAAAATTTTGCTGTCTCTTAGAAATATTTTGTTTTCCTCCTGATCAAGATTCCTTTCATCGATGGTGTAACTGGCTGCATCACCATTCGTCGTGCTCATGACTTTGCTGTAGTCATTATATGTGAGCTTGTATTCGAACCTATCACCCAGCGCGACCTGGTAAAACGATGCAAGGTCGGTATGCAAAACTGGTTCCCGTTCGCTTCGGCAGTGGCTTGTTCAGATTCTGAGATCTTGTCAAGCTATACTTGCATGAAGCGGGGGCCGACTGGGGTTGATACTGGACACCTCGTTCCCACTGATTTTGATGGTGTTTTCTAAACGATGACATGAACAATGTTCCACACGAGTTTGTGTTTGTCGTTGTTGGGAGTCAGAATGATGGTAAACGCCAGTCGTACCGTCCCAGGGACAATAACGTCATTCTCACCTAAAGGTATGAGTTTAATATGATTGATATAATGGATGACATTCCGATGGACGATTTTGGTAGTGGGGTGCTCGATGAGGGGGTTTACAAGGAAGAAACTTCGTTGAGCAACTAGCTCTTAAAGCAGACAGTCAACGATTATTACGACGGTTTAAAATGTGCTAGGAATTTACGTTGATCCGCAGTACCAGGCTATTCCGAGTTTACAGTTGATAAGAAGGGCATACTTTGAGTGAAGGCTTGCCCGCAGGTCAAGTTCAACCTTTAAAGTTCACATGATCATCTCGCCATTCATTACCAGACAAAGCACAGACTGCACACCATCATATGGAATACCCAAACCTTTTGCAACCCAGCCGCATCAACCACGCTCTTCATGACTGTGAAGTTTACATTATCATTTTTAGAATAAAACACTCCAGGTTTGTACATTTTAAAGTTACTATATAATGGACATATGTACTTTCAGTATGTACGTTACACTTCCAGGAATAACTAGCGGTGAGACTGTTCAACTGCTGCACGCGATCGATAACACGTCCAGCGAACTTGAAGTTGCACTCTGCGATATCACCTTCCACTCACAATGGACTAACATCAATGACAGCAACAACAGGCTGTTTGTCAATGGCGTATGCAGCAACGTAACCAACGGTTACTACAGCATATGTTCTCTAAGTGACGAAGTTTTCAAACCAATGGGAGCCGAACTCAAAATGAACGATTCAAACGATGTACTTGTGTTAATCAACGGGACAAACACCCCAAAACTCATCATAGTGTTAGCAAAAATACTCGGGCTGCCGCCTGATGAAATAAAACCTACAACCACTGTCACAGGTTCGAAATTACCCAGCCTCATTCCGTACCACAAACTGTGCATTCATCTCGATCAGCTGAGCACGGCAGACAATGTTCAAGGTGGGCACTCTTCCACGCTGCTGAGAACCGTACCGGTGAAAATGGAGAAAAACCAGAACCGAGTCATTTAACTTGGGGTACCATCTCGGAGTTGGTGATATTAGTTTTAGATATAAAACATAATCCTGTAAATATGGGATCCGTCAGCATTCAGGCCCCGGAATGCGATTGAGAAACTGTGCCAACCTAGCGATCTCTGACCTTGGGGACACTCGTGGATTTGATGAAACGAGTAAAAGGTAAACTGTATGCCTTGCATGTGAAAAATAACATTTACAAATGGGTTGAACCCCCCCTACGTGGTCAGTAGCACAAGAGCAGTCAGCAACACTCTTACAACCTAGTCCACAGTGGTGAGGATGAATTGCTGATATCCACAGCCTTTTTGGCGGCAAGCTGTTTGACTTCGATGATGCTGATTGCACAGTCATCTCTTCAAACCAGCAGTATGCTCTCGTCTTCCCTGATGATGACAAATGAATTCTTTTGCCCTCTCAAATCATTTGGATCATCAACATCACGTTCATCTCTCCCTACGTGTTCACGGAAAACAAGGACTACTACCAAAACCAACCCGTGAACAATGGAATGTTGCTCTTGGCTTATGTCCCTACACAAAGATGCACCGAGATCCTCAGCACATTGTTGAGGAATATAATATTCCACACACTATCGAGAAAACCCGGGACACAAAACTTGAGTTTGCAGGTGTCTCAGAGTTCAGTGATTTAGCCGATATCCTGGAATATGTGCCCACGAATTCCATGATGGTCATCCAAGTCTACCTTGGTGAACCATCATTGCATGAAGTCGAAAGCGTGAAAGGTGGTCCAAGCAGCAACAATACCATGTTTGCTTCGTTTATGTGCGGATGAATGTTGATTCCCAGGGAGTCACTCTCAAAGACAAAATTTTCCTACCCAACAACATACGTTTCATGGGGTTGAAGTGTATGTACACAAAATTATCAGAAAAACATTGGTGGGCCAAATTTATAGAACCCGCATGGTTGATCAACATGACTCTCACTGCTGCGTATATCTCATTTGATAAAGATGGTTATGTCTCCAGAAGTAAGGATAACAGGATCATTCTCACATCTTTCATTCCCATTAATGGTAAGTTACAATTTATACAAATACCAGGTGACACTGGCAACATTTTAGCTCCAAATGACAATAGTTTAGTTTTAAGGACCAACTTACCAACAGGCTTTTGTGTTTATCAAACCAGACTCCACACTAATTATAGAAGTCTATCTTGGAGGCACTTTGTATAGTTCAGATGCTTTAAGTGGGTTGTCAATATACTTGGACAACAGACACAAATACAAATGTTGTATCATTGGTACTTTTACTTCAAATCTGTTGTGAAAATTGAGTGCAACAAGAAGCTGAGCACCCAAGCTGTTGTGTGAAGACAATGGAAGTCAATCAACACCCACTCTCCTACTCAAGGTCTCTGCAGTGGCATATTGGCTCTACTCGCCCTACTCTCCCCAGCTCTTTTGTTGACGATGTTCAGCATGCAGGTATACCACTCCGCTCAATCAGGAGGAAGAAAAGAAGTTGTAGGGGAGGAAGCGAAAAACAAAGGAAAATAAGAACAGTGTCTCTTTCATGTGAAAACCTGGTTAATGTTGACCAGGGATATGGTTAAACTAAACTGCACTGTGGAATACACTGTCATCTAGGAATAAGACTTTTGACATTTATGACATCATTGATGACAAACATGTCATTTTGTTTATCACAGAGTCTTGGCTAAAGGCTAGTGGTGACATGGCAGTCATGGCAGAGATGACCCCTCCCGGATACTCACTCCTACATGACCCCCGGACTAACTCCACTGGTGGAGGTATTGCAATCATCCACATGAACTCTGTTCAAGTCAATGTAACGAAGTCAGCAGACAACGTGTATGAATGTATGGATATTCTAATGTCATGTTCAGACATTAGCCTACGCACAGTGTGTATATAGACCTCCACCCTCTAAGTCTAATCGCATTCTTAAGGCAGATTTTCTGCAGGACTTCGCTCTTACTCTTGATAGACATTTACAGAAGACTTTCCTACTTCTTGGCGATTTCAATATCCACTATGAATGGATAAAGCAGACGTCAAGAAGTTTCTCAAACTTCTAGATAGTCACTCCTAGACCCAATATGTAGATACCATGACTCACAGAAATGGTCATGTTATTGACTGGGTCGTATCAAAAGGTCTTAGTGATCTCGTTACTGATGTAGCGGTCCAAGATGGACAATTTCAGATCACCCCTTTATAACATTCAAACTATCTTTAACAATACCACCGTCACAGCGTGTTGAAGTCAAGTGTAGGAATCTGGAGGCAATTGATCAAGACCATTTTAGGCATGACTTAGCCAATTCTGCACTTGTCCAGCATCCCCCAAATGATCTTGAGGATCTTATCGACGCTTATGATAAGACTGTTGCTGTGAAAAATATCAACCCTAAAAGATCATCTCCCTGGTACTCTGAGGTAGTGTGCCATGCAAAACTACATCGCCGTAAAGCAGAGCGTCAGTGGCGAAAGTCAAGGTTAGAAATATATAGGCAAATTTATAAGAAAGCTAGAAATGAAGTTTCACAAGTAATTTGGAATGCATAAGCGACTCACTGCTTGTCTGAGATTGTCAAACATTCAAACAATTCAAAATCTTTACATTGATTTGTTTCTTCTCTTATGGGGAAAGAAAAGAAAAGTGTCTTGCCTCCATACTCCTGTGAAATACACTTAGCTGATGATTTCAATGGATATTTTCTTTCTAAGATTGAGAAGATTCGTGTGGAATTGGAAATTGCAACTTCTGATCATAGTGTCGGGTGTGATGTCCCATCTTTCAGTGGTGCTCCTATCGATTCCTTCAAAGAGTTTTCTGAGAGTGAAGTGTCGTCTCTCATTAATGATTGTAACTCTACTACATACAAGCTGGATCTGCTACCTACAAAAGTGCTGCTCATGTACTCTGATATCCTTCTGCCTGTGATTACAAGGATTATGAACAAGAGTCTGTAACTGGATCTGTACCTACATGTTTCAAGAGAGCAGTAGTGAAGCCTCTTGTAAAGAAACAAGATCTAGATTCATCAACTCTCAGTAACTATGGGCCTGTATCTGGGCCTCTTATCTAAAGTTCTGAATCTCTGACAGAGTCCAATCTGTTTGTATTGGCGACTGCAGCTCGGAACCAGCGGTCTTGGTACGGTGTTCGCCAGGGATCAGTGCTTGGGCCAATCTTGTTTGGTCTGTATACTTCAAACCTAGGGAAGTATATCTCATCAACAGAAATGCTACATCACATGTACGCCAACAATACTCAGCTACTCAGAGTTTTCCATCCTGGGGATTCTGCCCAAGCTGTCAGTTCGCTTGAAGCTTGTGCTGATGGGGTCAAGTCATGGATGACCCAGAATAAACTCCAGCTAAATGATAGCAAGACTGAGGCACTTCTGCAAACATATTGCTGCTGATGTAGTCACGGTGAGAGTAGGGGACTCTAACATTCCTCTCTCTGAATGTGTAAGAAATCTTGGAGTTCTATTTGACAGCAATCTCTCTATGGACTATCATATAGGCAATCTGTGTAAAACTTGTTACTTCCACCTGAGGAATATTGGATCAGTCCGGGATTACCTCTTGACTGATATGGCCCATATGCTGGCTAGAACTCTTCTCCTGTCCAGACTGGACTATGCAAACAGTCTTTTTGGTCAGTTAACAAGACATCAGATAACAAAGTTGCAGCATGTGCAGAACACGGCTGGTCGCATTGTGACGAGAACAAAGAAAACGGCACATGTCACACCTGTACTTGTGTCACTACACTGGCTCCCCATTGAAGCTCGTGTCCAGTATGAAATCTTGATTCAAGCATATCAGTGCTGCCATCAGAGTGCACCAGAGTACCTGACAGAGTTAGCTGAGCAGTATGTCCCATTTCGTGCATTGAGATCAGCAGATCAGCTCCTTCTTTAAAGTGCCCAAAGTAAACCTAAAAAAGTTTGGATAGAGGTCATTTTCCTTTCTCGTCCCATCACTCTGGAACGATCTACCTTTTCAACTGAGGGTGTCTACATCATTGACTATCTTCAAACCCGCTTGAAGACATATGTCTTCAAAAGACTCTACAATGACAATACATTTGTACATATTCTGTAGTGCATAGAGCAGGCACTTAGTGCCTCGAGATTCTGCGCATTATAAGTTTACTTTATTATTATGTTTTACAGAGTAAGATTAAAATGCAGCAGAGAGGGTTTGGGTGATCCTGGCACAGTCAGGCTGGTCAAGCTCATCATCATCTCAGGGCCCTCGCCCCCTCTACACGCAACCCAGACAGCGAATGGGACTTCTCCCAGGAAACACTGCATAGTCGAACCCACCAAGAACTTTTCGGAGAATATGGAGGTTCCCCAACACTGCAGCCTTCTGCATTACCCAGATTGTCAGAAGGGCTGTGCTCCCGGTGGAGAACCCGGGCCCTCTCCTCATCTGCGCCAAGAGATCAGGAGGTACCAAACCAAGGGCACCGAGAACAAAGGGGAGCCTTACGACAGTGTACTTGGGATGCAAGCGAGACATTTCAAAGGCGAGGTCCGCATATTTATCATGCTTTTCCTGAATCTTGCCAATCACATTGCTGTCAAAAGGGACAGAAAATTCTATGATATAAATAATTTCATTGGCTTTATCAAAAAGGACAAGATCAGGTTTGTTGGCTGGAATTCGTCTCAGGCTGTATATTGGCCTATTCTAGAGAAGTTTAAAAGCATCATTTTCCAGGATGCCCTGGACATGTTCAGGGTCGTACCATTGATGGACCTCGTAGTCAAAGCCACAGGCATGGCAGAGACGATAGGAAAAGCAGCAAGCCATGCCATCATGTCTTTTAAGATAAGCTGTTTGTGCCAAGGAAGGGCATCCACTGACAAGATGTTGAACAGTCTCTGTAAAGTCATTTCATGTTCACATTTTGGTTAAGAATAACATTCTGGCGATTGCGAGTGGGAAGTGACTGGTCCTGAGCAGCAAAATGGAAGCCCTCAGTTTCACATTTGAGACCAGCCGACTTCATCCAGGCGAAGGTGTCGGTTGGATTGCTGTTCTGTTCCACACACTGCATGTAAACACGATGCAATGGCTTCTCAGACAGCTTCTCCACGAAGGACCAACACTGGGCAGATTTGGTGAAGGACTTTACCTGGTTTAGTCCCATCACTGTACCGTCCAGCAGTACATCGTCATCAACAAAATCAACTTCAAATTTCAAATTGTGTCCAACAACCTTGGCACGCTTAAAATAGCTGTGGAATTCCTTGCTTTCATCATGAGTCTTGACGTGCATCACCAGAGGATCATCCGATAAATAAATATGTGCAAAAGTACACAATAAAATTCTGTCATGAAGAGCTTCCACATTAATCAAACCCCGTCCTCCGAATTGATTGGCATATATAAACAATTAAGAGAGGAACGAGGGTGGTGTGCCCTGTTATCAGACATGATCCTTCTGGTCAGGCGGTCAAGACCCTGGATGTCTTGTTTTGTCCAATCAACTACTCCAAAGGAATAGGAGAGGACTGGCACAGCAAAGGTATTGGTGGCTTTGATCTTGTTTCGAGCATTTAACTCGGAGCTCCAGATTTTCTTTAAACGAAATTTATACTCGGCCGGAAGTTTATCTTGAATCTGGGCATTCTGGAGCTTGTCTCGAACTTGCACCGCAGGATAGGTGTAGGCCTGGGGCCCGTTCCACAAAACGCTCGTAGCGTAAGATCTCATAAGTTTCTCGTAGCCATTGTATCTCCTATACTGTAACACAGGAGCTATGGATACTACGAGAAAAGTTACGAGATCTTAGGCTTACGAGAGTTTCGTGAAACGGGCCCCTGATCTTCCACAAGATGCTCAATAACTCCTGCCCCTTGTAACTTGACTGATCCATCATTGGTTACCTTGCCACGTTTCAGATGAAGAGTATTACATTTGTTGAGTCCAGATGTCATGGCAGTATCATTAGAGAAGTACTCGACAAGGAGAACCTGTTCTTTCAAATTGGTCTCTCCCTTGGCAAGGAGCTCGATGTCATCCATGTAGAGGAGATGAGTAATTATTGTTATTATTATTATTGTACTACTTGGATTGGCACGCTTAGGAAGCCTTGATGGGGTCATTATTGTTACCCATAGTGGTGTTGGTTTCTCATTTTTGAATGTGTTCAAAAAGTCAAACATTATATGCCTTAGAAACATTGTTCAAATATTAACAAAAAAACAATTAAACTTATAAAATATATGTATTATACAAACACAGAATGGGACTGTACCCAGTAGTAGGTGAAGCATGTAAAACTATGGAAACTGTAGACGTGTTTTGTTTGAAACAGTTATGTGACATAAAACGGCAAAAAGAACAAAAGCGCAACATATGGGCAGCATTATGTAAGAAATACCACCGAGCCGTCAATTTTGTTGATGGGGTTGACACCGCCCTTATGGCAACCAGTTCGGGATTAATAGCAGTAGGTGCCAGATTGTTGACCACCATCATAACCGCACCTATAGTGCTGGGCATTGAAATAACAGCTGGTTTGTCAGTGTTTGTGGGGTTGGTGCAAATAAAATCTTAAAGCATTGAAACACAATGAAATTAGAATTCTAGCTGAACTAAAGTTAAACACAATAGACAACCATATTTCCACTGCACTCACCAATAACAAAGTCTGGGAGGAGGAGTTTCGTTTAGTAGTCTGTGAACTCACAAAGTATCACAGAATGAAACAAGAGACTTGAACCAAGTCTCGTACAAGCACTGGCATTAGCAAAGACGAGAAAAAAAGATACATAGAACAATGGATACAACAAACCCAACAAGCCTTCCTTACGAAAACCAAAGAAATCATAGGAGATTGAATTGTTTTGCTGAGATCAACACAATCTAGTCACCAGGAAGGCAAAACTTCAGGATATACCTGTTAAACCGAGTACATTACTATCGGTCCTCAGTGGCGCAATCATTTGTGCTTATTGTGTTCAGTTGTGCAGCTGTGCACTATAAGTTCATATCCCACCGTTGCCTTTTGTGAACCCTTGCAACTTTCATGAAGCAAGGGCGATTGTGACCCTTGCACATTTAGTGAAGTAAGGGATCATGATCACTTAATCGATTCAGATCATATCAGTTGGGTCTCTGAAAATGGCCTAGTTGAGTGGGGCACTGTCGTGGCGAGAGAAGGCACCAATGCAGTCCCAATTGGGAGAAATGTGCTTACCATATTTCTTAAATTCTTCATTGGGGTACAGTGGCTACAAACGGACCCTTGTCATAATCTTTTTAATCATTCTATCTTTCTGGCCAGTTGGGGTGCAAACAAAAAGTTGTCAGTGAAAGGGATAGGAGGGTAAAGGGGGCTACAAATTCTTTGTTTGATAGATAGCGACTTATATCAGACGTGGTCCAAAACCCCTGTTGTACTCACAGTGTAGTCACACTTGTAGGTTGATCATAGCATCTCCAGTCGCACAAAGTAACTTCAACACCAGACCCAGAAAGTAGTAAAACCTGCAGGTATCAGTGACATCCCCTGCAACACAAGATAATTTATACCTGATCCAGAAAGTAGTGCTATCAGTAGGTGTTCATGACACCCCATCATTAGAAGTTATTTGGTTATGAAAATATACTAGGAGACAGTCACTGTATGATGGATCCAGTTTCAGTGATGATATTCCCATTTTGCTGCCTACAGGTGACACAGTGACACTGGACACCCACAGTTCAAGTGGATGTATTGGCAGGATGACTCGGAAGAGACTAAACTCTACGACTAAACCATGTGCCATGTCCCTGGGAAAAGCAGACTTCTCTCTGAATCTTTCTCCTATACTCACAGGTTTGTCTTGTCATTAGTCAACTGTTTTATCCATCTTTTCAGCTGACATAACTGAATGAAGTGCTTGAGTAAACAATAAAACACTGTAGACTCTGAGGCAGTCTTTTTTTCTAGTGTTTTATCTCTGTTTCTTCATTCATGCCTACAGATGGAAGAAACACAAGTGGCACCACAACCAAGACAGTTACAGATTCTCTTTGCAAGTTCATTTGCCAACTTGACCATAAAAGACTAAATTCTACAACAAAGCCATGTGCTAAGTCTCTCGGGAAGGTGGACTTCTGTCAGGCTCTGTCTCCGATTGTCACAGGTTATGCTTCTTCATTATATAGTTCTCTGCCGTTAAGCTGAAGTGCTAACAATCGTATAACGTCATAATATGACACATGCCATCCTAGGAAAACCATTTGATTTTCAGTTTTTGTGTTCACTGATTTTATTTGTGCTTGTGTACAGATTTATTTTACTGACTTTCACTGCTTTTTTAAAACTGTTTTATACATTGAGTGGTTTGCACACTTAGCTTAAACATAGTTAACAATTTTTATAGTAGGTATATGCTTGTCAGAATATGGTTCACTGATGTTAAAAATCCAGTTGAGAGACAGACACCATTGTTTGCATGTCATGTTTTCGGTAGCAATGCTTAACATAAAATGAAGTGATATTTTGTACATTTGATGTGGCAGAGAGATAAATACGTTGTGTGTTTCTCCCTTGGGTAATACAGTCTGATGTATGCCTCTTTGTAGTGTCATACAAGCTGGTATTACCCTCGAGAGAAGTGTACAACTTATATTATGCTCTTCTTCACACAGACTCACTACATAGTTCCCTGTCACTCTAATGTGCCAAACACAGACATTACATTGTATCACTTCACTGTGCCACCACACAGATGCTACATTGTATCACTTCACTGTGAGACCACACAGATGCTACATTGTATCACTTCACTGTGACACCACACAGATGCTACATTGTATCATTTCCCTGTGAGACCACACAGACACCACATAGCATCACTTGACTGTAAGACCACACAGACACTACATTATATCACTTCACTGTGCCACCACACAGACACTACATTGTATCACTTCAGTGTGAGACTACAAAGATGCTACATTGTATCACTTCTTTGTGCCACCACACAGACACTACATTTTATCACTTGACTGTGCCACCACGCAGACACTACATTGTATCACTTCACTGTGAGACCAAACAGATGCTACATTGTATCACTTCACTGAGACCACACAGACACTACATTGTATCACTTCACTGAGGCCACACAGACACTACAATGTATCACTTCACTGTGAGACCACACAGACACTACACAGTATCATATCACTGTAAAGAATAATGCGGACCTGTCATTTGAACATGCAAATCTGAGTAGCGATGCAATGCAATTTACCATTAAGGGACCAAGAGTATGGAAAGTGATAAACTGGTGTGAAGGATGTCAGTGTGCACTCGCTCTACTGGAAAGGGTTCTGTTTGCTATTTTGCGATTCACGATTTGCATACACAACCTAATACAACACTAGAAGGCTTTTTTTTGTGTTTAACAATTAAAAAAAGAAAGTTATGGTTAATTTATAAAAATGAAATGGTTAATTTCTGTGTGTGAATATTTTACGGATAATACGTCCTCAAGTGAAATGAGATAACGTTATGTAAATTCCAAACAAGGTACTACTAAATAAAACAAACAAAACTTAGTAATTTGATTGGTCAGTGTTAGTTTATCTGCTATTTGCTACATTTAAGTCTTTGAATCTGCTACTTGTTATCAGTGTTGCCGTCATCATTATCAACACCAAGTTTGGTTACAAATTTTTCAATTTCGTCCTCTTGGGCAGTTTCTCGATGCCAGTAACAATCCTCAGTTTACATCACATGTCTGCAACCATCATTCTTTCTGGCCAATAGATGCCTGCAGCCATCATTCTTTCTGGCCAGTAGATGACAATCATTTTTTGCCAGCCCTCTATACAGAAGCCATTTTGAAATCTAAATTCTGGGACACAATCCAAATTTTCAAATTTGCCCTATTTAATTCGACATGATATACAGGGCCGCATGGACGTGATTTCACATTGCAAGCCATTCAGCCTTTACCATTGAATGTGTAAAAGGTGTATCATGCCTTTGTAGCCATGATTTGATTTCACCTTTCCGATTGGCAGTTGTTGGAGCTTTTTTCAGTTTGTTTGCTGTGGTAAGGGGCATTGTCCATTATTACTACTGAGTTTTGTAGCAGATTAGGAAAAAGTTTTTCTTGCAACCTCTTACAGAAATTGTTGAAATTTAGTTTGTCATGGTAATTGCCACTCTCTTTGGGGGGCTTTAAATTTCAAAGGAGCATTAGGAATGGACCCCTAATATGTACCAGCACGGACTATAATTAATCTAGGACCTATCCCTGATGGTAACTGAATGCCGTTAACTGCTCACTCCTCATCAGTTTGCCAACATTTTGATATCGTGTGATGGCTGTGCACCCATGTTTTGTCAGTGTACATTATTGTTCGGTTTTCTTTACGGAACTGGCAAATCATTCTGAGATATCTCAAGCGCCATGCAACAATGTCTTTTTGCTCCATTAGGACCTGTCTCTCTGAACAAGTTTTCCTCCATTTGAAGCCAATTTTTCTTAAACGTTTACTCCTTATTTCTTTACTCACTGTATATCCCAAATCATCGGTAGCCATTCTCATGATGGTTGTCAGTGTTGGCATTGTCTTGGTTACTGTGTAGCAGTGTTGAATATATGTTGAATATAATGGCGAAATGCACATTTGCAACATGTCATCCACAAGTCGCGGTGGTGGAGCGGGTTAGGTGGCTCACTTTGTGTGCTGGCGATTAGGTGCCTGACTCTGAGGGTGCGGGTTCACATCCCAGATGGGACTCAACCAAAAAAGTACTAGAATTTGTACTTTACTGAGAAAGTGAAGTCCCAAATTTTTAAACTTATCCTAACTCACAATTTGCACTTCTCTCTCTTGCTTCGACGCTGAGTGGAACGAATTAGAACTTTCCTGTAGGCCTCTCTTGTCCATATGCCCATGTTCCCCAGGCTGCTCTCCTTACAGGACGGGTCCCTTAGCCCATGCAGAGCATGCAGAATGCTCCCCTATCTACCCACGTGACTAACTCAGAGAGATCATTCTTCTGCTTGTCGTATGACAGAGTGGACGTATCATAGTTCTTGTATAGAGTTTGAGTTGTTTTGTATTATGAGGAATACAGATCCTCCAAACAAGAAGCGTAAGTTTTGTGCTCAGTGTAAAACTATTTTTTCGACTTTGGACCCACACATATTGTGTGTTGATTGTGTGGGTCAATGTTCTTGGGAAAAATGTTGTGAGAAGTGTGAAGGTTTATCAAATGAAGATATCAAGGTTATAAGCAGGTTTGTGCTCGTAGGATTGCAGATAGAGCTAGGAATGCATCTGTTGACCAAGGTCGCACTCATACCAAGAAACCACGCCTGGATCGTCCTACCCTCACAGCTCGTCATTTGAAATCCCCGCTCTCCGGGGGGGGATTTTTTTGATGCTTCTTCAGATTCTTACCTTTCGGAAGATGTTCAGAAGCTTTTGGGGATGCATTCTTCAACTGGCTCAACGTCTCAGGCCGGCTCTAGGGTAGATGTTATGGATAAACCTTTAGTATCTACTGTCTCTCCCGATCTGCAGTCTACTCTCTTGGTTTCTAGGGCCTCTGGTTCGTCTCAAAACGTGACAACAGTCACTTCGGGTCACCGATCTGCATCACCTGCATTACCAAATATTCCGTTTCTCCAAGTCATTCAAGGCAATCACGTTTGATTCATCGATCTGTTTCGTTGGAATGTTCAAGTTCTTGTCAGTCAAGATCGCTTGACAGGTTTGTCTCGAATCCATCTCATAGATCGACTGAGGGGTCATGTTCACCCCAGCAGAGTGGCGCTGGCTGTCAGTCTGTCTTTATTGTTCATACCAAAACATGTATTGATTCAAATGGTGGTATCGGCACTTCCTCCAGTTTGGATTCACGTCGCCGAACTGATTCACCAGGCCGAATCAATTCACCAGATCGAATCAGTTCACATGGCTGAATCAATTCACCAGATAGAATCAATTCACATGGCTGTTTCAATTCACCATGTACAGGTTTGCATGAACGAGTTGGTTCACCTTTCCGTGATGTTTCATATCGCCAAACTAGTTCAGTACACCATTCGGCTTCACTTAATCATACTGAGGCAGTTTCTCGAACCACGGCTTCTAGACAAAGGGAGTCATGGGATCGAATTGGTACACGAACTGGTTTGCCGCATTAATTTGATTCGTTTGCTCATCCCGATTCATGCCACTTATGTGATTCGCATCAGTGTTCTGGGATTGTTTCCCGGACTGGATCACTTCAGCGTTCAGGTTCACCTGCTCGCTCAAGGTCATCCTATCGGGATGGTCAGGCTCTACTAATCGATCCAGATCGCCAGATCGAGTTAAGTCATCCCATCCTTCTGTCTCCCCAACTAGTCAACATGCTATGGTTTGTTTGATTTCACCAGTTCGTTCCCCATCCAGATGCCGGTATAATTCCAGGGACCGTCGCTCTCCTTCACATCAAACTGATTCGAATCATATTGCTGGGGCAACAATTCTACCTGAATCATGGAACCCTAATCAGGATTCCTCTCAAGGGCCAGATTTAAATACAGTGCTTCGGGCTATTACAGTAGCTTGGAATCAATGTCAACCTTTAGTTCAGTTCCAGTTGCATCAACTAGTAACCTGTCTTCCACTGGTGTGTCTCATCAACCCTCTTCCTGCTCTCCAAATAATTCGGATATTTCCACCCCAGAGGGTAGTTTCGATTTAGTAGAACCTTCACATGTACTTGCCTGGATTGTTGAAAAGCTTCAACTGTCGGTGAGCAGATCTCCGGATAACCTTAATGTTTCTTATGCTCTGAAGAATAGAGACCTATTGACCATTACCTTGCCACCACGAACGTGCATTCTACAAATGAAAAGTTCATTAGATGATGCGTTTAAGAAATTGAAACGTGTGAAAGATGGTTTGTCTTCACCCAAGTTCACCATTGCTCACGGCCATGGGTTTTCTGTGTTGGCTTCGTCTCCATCAGTTGACAAGGATATTTCTACCCTATGTGGCAAACGCGCTGCTTCACCTTTCTTTGTGGAAGATAGGGAATTGGATGTGACTATTTGTTGCACACTACCCTTTATCAATTGTGCTATTTTGGCAGTGGATGCCGTTGCTGTAGCTGTTGACCACGCATATACTGACCAAGATGCTTATATCAGGGGATGCATGGCATTGGTCTTAGACCAGTTTCAGGTCATTCTAGACCAATTATCCCATTTTTTCCCCATGGGATGAACGCTTCACAGCTGAATTGTTTAGACAGCCTTTTTCCTCAGATATGCTTTTTGGTGGTAACATTGGCGAAGTTTCAAACAAGGTGCATCATGACATTCATTTTCAGGTCTCTGTTGAATTACTGAAAAAGCAGAAATTTCAGCTGCAAAGTTCATTGAAACAATGCAGAACGCCTTGTTTCTCTCCAACAAACCCAGATTTGAAAGACTGCTTTTGTGCCAGTTTACCCAAACATGGAGGAGGAGTAGAAAACCTTCCCGGGGTGGCGCCTCTCCTCGTCCCTCCAAGACAGGTCACGACACTGGAAGTGGCACCTCTAAGCAGTGACTCACAGAGATTGCTGCCCAACTTGGTACTGCCGTCCCCAATCTTCCCGATCTTCGACTCACCGGTGGGCGGAAGATTAGGAAAGTTTGCACCCAACTGGGAGATTCTCAGAGATCCATATGTTTCGGCGATTCTCATTCATGGATATCAGATGCCGCTTGTCGGGAATCCCCCTCTCACAGTCACTCCTCTTCAATGCACTTATCCTCTGGATCAAAATTTGCTCCTTCAGGTCACCATGGAGACACTTCTGGACAAGCATACTGTAGAACAGCTCGACCTGTTCATGGTTACTCCAGGGTTCTACTCCCCAATATTTGTGGTGCCAAAAAAGAATTCAAACAAACTTCGTTTGATATTCAACATGAAACAGTTCAATGCCCGGTTTCTGTCACCACCACTCCACTTTTGGATGGTGTCAGTCAACCTGCTACGCACCATTTTGAAGAAAGGGGACTATCTGATTTCCCTCGACTTGCAAGATGCCTATTTTCACATACCAATACAACCAGATCACCGGAACTATCTTCGGTTCATGTTCAAGGGCGTTATTACCAGTTGATGGTACTACCATTTGGAATATCTACGGCCCCATGGCTTTTTACTCGGGTAACCAAACCGATAACAAGCTACCTACATTGTCTGGGAATCACTTTCAAGAGCTACATCGACGACTGTGTTCAAGCTCAGCAGGATCCAGTTGTCCTTCATCTCCACAGGCAGTTCACCATCAAGTTGCTAACGCAATTAGGGTGGCTCCTGAATTACGAAAAGTCAGAATTAATACCGACTCATTTGTACCTCAGGACAAATGGGACAAGATTCGGCACATTCTACCCCTAGCATTGAATTCACCCAGAACCCTCCGCCAATGGCTAGAGTTACTGGGGTTGTTAACATCGACACAAGCACTGGCTTAAGGGGCCAACTACAACTTCGCCCTCTCAAAATGTTTTTGTGCCCATACATCCGGAACGACAACCCCAGGGAGATGATTCGTCTTCCAGAGCAGCTACGGCCAGTTCTTTGTAGGTGGCTCTATGGTGCCATTCACACCGACTCTTCACCTGTTCGTCGACGCATCCCTCGAGGGTTGGGGTGCCCACTTTCTCCATCAAGTGGCCGGGCAGTGGTCATCCGCAGAAGAGACCCTTCACATCAACGAGTTGGAATTCAGTGCTGTCATTCTAGCCATTCAACATTGGGCAGCAGAACTCCAGTCGTCCCATCTACTGATTCAATCGGACAATTCAACAGTGGTATGGTACATCAACCATCAAGGCTCGACAGGGTCAGCAGCTCTGCTTCAGTGGACGTTTCGGTTACCACCTAATCAATTCTCTTCACATTGTGTCAAGAGCCTGACACATTCACGCGCTAATCGCCCGCAACGACTTACTTCGTCATCCTCATTCAGATGTGTACCACGAGTCACCACAGACCCTGGATCTGCACGTATGGCGCATTTACAGAAATCTCTGAGAGCCAAGGGTTACTCTCACAGAGTAGCTGCAGCTATAACTTCTGCACACAGGACTTCAACTCAATCATTGTATGACAATAAATGGAAGAAATTTGAACATTATTGAGGTATTAGGGGAATTATTTTTTCCACCACTGCATCATCTCAAGTCGTTGCAGAATTTCTACAGCATTTACAAACTACGAGGAAGCTTAAAGGTACTACATTGTCAACCTATTTGGCTGCCATTAATTCAGTTCTTGCCACAACTACTGGAACAAAGGTGTCTACTACTCCCGAGCTCCAGCCTCTGCTTCGTGTTTAGACTTGCTTACCAGTCCAGGAAGTTCAGACTTGTCAGTTGTCCTCTGTCATTTAGTGTCCACTGACTATGAACCACTACATGATAAGGAGTTTGAACAGATAACGTTCCAAACTTTCTTTTTAGTAGCATTGGCTACTGTGGCTCGTATTTCAGAGTTACATGCACTTGATGTGAATCGTGTGCAATTTGAACGAAAACAGCATGGCAGAGTATTTCTGGGATTGCGTTGGGACTTTGTCGCAAAAAAACAGTTATCAGGACAACCAGATAGACTTTTTACTATCCCTCCTTTATCGACGATTTGTCGACGTACATCATGGAGGGTTGCTTTTGGCATTCTGATACAGTGTTTTCTTCGCATTGTCTGAGGGATTTGTCGGTCACTGATGTCCAAGGTCTTCACCAGTTCGGACCCCGTGTCTTGGCCCAGCAGCTGTCATCGGCATCAACACATGAGGAAGAGTGCGTTTATGCTTTCTTTCTCGTGTACATACTGAATAAAATTTGTCCAGTTTTGTTCTGGATTCTTTTGGGAATTGAACTCTTTACTCAGTTTATTGGATGATTGCTATTAGTGTCTATACAGATCTACAGTAGTTAGATCCTGTTTTTGCGATGTAGAAGAGTTCAACAATCTTGCTTGCTGACCTCTACTGCTCCTAGCAATCGCGTCAGTGTAGTGAGTCCTTCCCGATTTCCTTTACGGATTTCGTAGCGTTCATAGCTCCTAAGTTCCTTAGCACACCTTTGTGGTCTTACTGTGGTAAGTAGTGGAAGCCATGTGGTGTTGTTTTGGTACTGAACGTTAAACTTGTGAGCTTTGCGATTCAGTTTCCTTTTCCCCTCTTTGTGATAGGGCCTGGGGGGCTGTCTCGAAGCAGGTACGGGCCCGATTACTAGTCATAAGACTTTAATTACGGGGGTACTCTGATAAATCGCGATGAAGTGAGATGACTCGCCTAGTTGCGTCTCCTTGCATATGCGATGGTTGCGGCCGAACACCACATTGCTCAGGAGTACCCACTCTTTGGGAGCGATGGCACCTAGTAAGCCAAGGGGTTCAGGAGAACCCACCACTAGTATAGGTTCAATGCTAGTTGGATGTGACCTCCCTTGTTCATTGCTACCTACGGTTTTCATTAGCCTATACAGTATACTGTCAGTGCTTTGAGACATAGGGTAATCTGCTACCCTTCGTCCAACCATGGGATAAGTGCAAATCGTGAGATAGGATAAGTTTAAAAATTTGTAAATTTTAACTATAAATTGTATATTTATATACTTATCATATCTCATGCGATGTATGCCCACCCAGCCTCCACACTGCACAGATTTAGACGTGGGCTCCAAGAAAGAATGATCTCTCTGAGGCAGTCACGTGGATAGATAGGGGAGCATTCTACATGCTCAGCATGGACTAAGGGACCCGTCCTGTAAGGAGAGTAGCCTGGGGAACACGGGCATATGGACAAGAGAGGCCTTCAGGAAAATTTCAATTCATTCCACTCAGCGTCGAAGCAAGAGAGAGTGAACTTACTGGTACTCATCGCGGGAACACATTTACCTTTATCATTTATTTTCTGCAAGGTGTGTATTTGCTGTCAGAAATAGTATACATGAACGAGGGGATGCCTATAAGTTTTGAGCCTTGCATAGAAAAACACAAAATATTGGTATAAACCACATTTATTTTTCAAGATAGTCCCCTTGTGAGTCAAGACACTTGTTCCATCTCTTCTGCCAGGCGCTGATGCCATCTCTGTAGAAAGCGCCATTTTGGTCCTCAAACCAAGCCTCAGTAGCAGCAATAAGCTCATTTTCATCCTGAAATCTACGACCATGCACATGTTTCTTGAGATTTGGGAACAGATGGTAATCACTTGGTGCCAGGTCTGGAGAGTAGGGGGGATGCGGCAAGATTTCGTACTTGCATTCCTGGACAGCAGCGGCTGCAACGCGAGAGGTGTGTACTGGAGCACTGTCTTGATGTAGAAGAATACCACATCTGATCTTGCTCCGGCGCTTCTCCTTGATTGACTGTTTCACTTGCCTCAACAAGTTAGCGTAATATTCCGAATGCATTGTTATTCCTTTTGGTAAGTAATCTATGTGGATGACGCCTTTGCTATCCAAGAAGACTGTCGTCATTACCTTCTGCACTGATCTGGAGGCTTTGAACTTTTTGGTCCTGGGAGAAGTGGATTCTTGTTTGCTCTCAGGATCATAGTGGTGGATCCAGGTTTCATCACAGGTTACTAGCCTAAAGTGAAAATCTTCTGGATTCTTGTTGTATCTGGTTTGCATGGAGTTGCTTATGGTGACCCTTGTTTGCTTCATTTCATCTGTAAGCATTCTTGGCACCCATCTTGTGCACACCTTAGACATGACGAGATGTTCATGAAGAATTGTCTCGTGTGAAATGCCTGTGGTCTCCTCTAACTTGTGGAGTGTGATTCGCCGATTTTCCAGCACAAGTCTATGCACTCTGTCAATGTTTTCCTGACTAGTGCTTGTTGTTGGGTGACCTGGACGGGGGTCATCTTCAAGACTCTCTCTACCATGCTTTAATTCATTGACACATCGTTTGATGGTAGCAGATGAAGGGGAAGACTTCCCATAAACTGCTGAAAGCCTTTCTTCAATGTTTTTCGCCGAGTTTCCTTCAAGAACTAAAAACTTAATTACTGCTCTATACTCAATTTTATTCATTTTCACTACCATGAGGAGGGTCTCTTTCTGTCAATGTGAGCTGTTCAATAACTTCTGAGAGTAGGATACCAAAACTTATATAGCATATCAGCTACACCCCAAGGTTCAATGTCGTACCATAGGCTGTGACACCTGGGTATGAAAAATGCTCAAGGCTCAAAACTTATTGACATCCCCTCGTACTAAATGACATTGTAGGAAATCTCATGTGTTTGTGAATCAATGACTTGACCCAGTTCACCCAATTTAGAATGCGACATGATAAGTTTAAAAAACTGCAGAGTTTACTACTCTTTTCATAGTCCACTTTTCCAGATACTTGTACACAAATGCTCAAGCAGAAACACAGCGCTTCCGAAACATTGCATAGAAAGTGATTTCTGCAAGAATGCACAAAGGGTTCAAATCTGTTTCTCCTTTGAGTAGGTATTTGATCAGTTCACCGCATGCTCCCCTGTCTCTTATCACAAATGCGTCTTTCGTACACCTCATTCTAATGTGGGTTGGACAGTACATCACATCAGTGTGCAACAGTGTGACCAGTAGTGTCTGATGTGTACATCCAGTGTTTTATTTTTCTGATACCTCCCTCTAAAAGGAGGTCATATCAACGTGTATATGCATTCTGTAAGAAAGAAAGTACTGTAATCTCTACTTTATTCAGAGCCTTAGCACTGCAGGCAGGGCTAGGCTGTACGGAAAATAGTATGGTGCAGAGACTGTGAGACAGACTAATGTTTCTAATGTCCATAATGTAAAATTTCCATTTTCATCTTTATATTTTGACATGCTTTTATATTTTTAGGGTGTTTCCATTGTCACATGTTTCCATAATTTTCCTTATCCTGACTCATGCTTATTATGCTTAGCTTCTTCTTCTATGCTAGTAATAGCTGAACACTTGAATCCCTGGTAGTTCCCTTGAAGAGGATGACACCCATCAGTTGCCTTCCTTGAACCCTTTTCCTGCCAAAACAGTCTCACTTCCATCACCAAAGTGGATGGTTGGGTGAGCATTGGGGAACCATATACTTTTTAGTATATTGATAGTTTATCCAAATTAAGCTGTGTATGGTTTTTGTCTATAATTACCTTTCATCTTATGTCAAAATTTTGACAACTTATCCATATTCCGTGATATTTATTCATCATGATATAGTTTGTTCGTCTTTTATGAAATCTTGCAGTGACTGCAGGTACCAGCTGTCAGTGTCTGATCCTGACCCCCAATGCCTGTCATGTATTAATCTGTGTTCTTCCAGTCTATGTTTCAGGTACTGTATTAATTTATCAGATTTGCAGTTTAATCATTATTTTTGTTATATCTATAGACGTATGATGGACAGGGTCAGGAAGTCATCTTGAGTCACTGGTTATAAATCTGGAGATAATACCGGGAACTGTATGTTGTTAACTACTGAAATTCATAACTCAGCTGATTTGCCAAGTACCTCACGTGGGCAGTCATCTGTTGCTGGTCAGGACTTTGTCATGTCTAAGAAGAGATCTGCCATCGGAAAGTAAAAGGGGATGTCCACATCATTTGTGGTTCAGATGAAATCGTCTTCATCTAGGGCCTTGTTGAAGTCTACTCATTATAGTGAAACAGTGCATTAGAGATCGTCCATCGAAGACATTGTGCCTCCTGACGAAGCAGATGTATCTCCTCACCCTCTGATACTAGTAAGATATACTAGAAGGTCGACGCAGTCCTCCTCCATGGCAAGATGATCATCCACTGCAACCATAACAGCTGTTCAGCTGTTTGAAGTCCTGCGACCAGCAATGTGGACAGAAACAACACTAGTGTAGCCTCATTGCAGATGCAAGAAGACACCGAGACGCCACTGTGTTCTCGAACACTTCGTCTGCACGACATCAGTTCCAGCCTACAACTTAGAGCTTCCACTCAGGCGACTTCATGAAGCAGTTTACAATGAAGATAATGGCAATGATGGGGCATCGCTTTGTTGAAGGAGGAGCTGCACGTCAGAACCATACAATGGCAGATGGCGTTCAGGTATGGGTCTTTGAGAACCAATTCTTGAGAGATTTCCATCCTTGTCCCAGTGGTCTACAGCTTAAGATGACAATTGCGAATGCTCACGTTAGAGAGGATCTTCACATTTGGAAGATTCATGGAGTAGAGGAAGAAGGTTCCATAAACATCCCTGACACAACAGATGACTATGAAGTCACGTCAGCGACCCTGAATGTCTGAGAACATCAAGTGGAGAAAGAAGAAGGGAATCCTCTTCAAGATCCAGTCAACCATATCAGAATCCAACTGTTCCCACAGACATAGATCAGTGTCATCATGGGAAGGACGTTCGAAGAAGGAAGAATGTTTAGTAAAAGGAAGGTTCATGAAAAGAAGGAACTGTCTGAGGGTATTTATACAGAGGAAGATTGTGATTACGTCATATTAATAATAAGA
Source organism: Haliotis asinina (assembly GCF_037392515.1). Classification (NCBI taxonomy): domain Eukaryota; kingdom Metazoa; phylum Mollusca; class Gastropoda; order Lepetellida; family Haliotidae; genus Haliotis; species Haliotis asinina. Next base: position 356,525 of record NW_027133899.1, read on the forward strand.
AGAAAATTTCTAAAGCACTAACATCCACGCTGGGGACATGCTCATACCACATACAGACAGTTCATGCTGCAGTATTCTGATTTCTCTGAAGTCAATAAATGAGTTCCTGTGAGATATGGAGCTGAATGATCAATGCGGGAAAGTATGAGAGATCGAACAAATACTGCTGTAGAATACTCAGTCAGAAGATGCAGATATTGCCAATGGTTTGGATGTGGTAGTAACAAGATTTACATAACTTCTCCATTGACAGATCACTTTTAAAGGAGACCAAGATCTTTAGCTATTGGTGAGAGGGGAATGGGTGTGTCACCAATGTGAAGAGAACAGTGTTGATCTTTGATAGGTGGGAGGGTGAGCCGACTCACGTCACCTCTGTCTTGTCCTCATTTAGCTTGAGGACATTGGTGTTCATCCAAACCTTGACAGATGCACAGAAAAGCAAGATCTTCAGTTCCTGGCAATAAGATTTGTCACAACACAGAATCGTATTGTGGTCCCTGGACAAAAGGATTGACCACACAAATTGTTTGGCATGGTTTGTTCATTGTACAATTTGATTTAGTGGTTGCATTTTTATATCACAACTAATACAATTCCTGCTGACCATGATTCCAGAAGGTTTGTTCATTGTACTGTTAACCAGGCAGTTTATGACGTTGCAGTTTGTGTAGACACCACCTAACCTAGCGGAATATTCAAGCATGCAAAAAGCATGAGTTTGAGCCACATGGTTTTTCAAAGTTAAATTATAGTTTAGTGGTTGCATTTTTATATCACAACTAATACAATTCCTGCTGACCATGATTCCAGAAGGTTTGTTCATTGTACTGTTAACCAGACAGTTTATGACGTTGCAGTTTGTGTAGACACCACCTAACCTAGCGGAATATTCAAGCATGCAAAAAGCATGAGTTTGAGCCACATGGTTTTTCAAAGTTAAATTATAGTTAGTTTTGATATGTTGATTAGGCATGCCTTGAGACTGTCATTTAATGTTAGTGTCATTTGGGAATTAGATTGTTTGACGGAGGTTTAGTGTAATAGAAAGTTACACCTTGTGTAAACGTATTAAAAGGCAAACTAAAACAAATATTAGAGTTTGATTTAGTGGTTGCATTTTTATATCACAACTAATACAATTCCTGCTGACCATGATTCCAGAAGGAACCACTACTACTACAAACATGGCAGTGTCTCCTCAATCTACTCACCTTAGTGCAGTATGTGACTCGCAGAAGAAGACTACAATTATGCCTGCTGCAGTGATTCCTGGCATGACCTCTGATCTCTGTACCTCAGAGACATCACCACTGAAGATGTCTCCAGCATTTGGTGCACTTGTTGTAGTACACCAACTAACAGTTCCACAAAGGCACTGAGTTGGAAATCTCACCCTTTATCACTTGTTAATAACCTTCACTCTGGAGAGTTTGGGCTGGGAGACCATGTGCACCATCTAGACCACACAAGAATGAGTGATGAAGATCGGTACTGGTAATGGTGTTACCAGTATGCTGAAGGTTGCAACTCACTTACAGTAATAATCTTTTCATAATCTATGGGATCTTTATAGGTAACTAGTAAGAAGAAGATACTAGTATATCTAAAGCCACATGAATCTAAATGATCCACATATCTTAGAGAAGATATGACAAGATGTGGTCCCCCTAGTTGACAGCGGAAACTGGAAGAGCAGGACCCAGGAAAAGGCGTTATGCAGTTCCCATTGTGGTGGTGGTGGTGTAGGGATACAGGACGTATCTGAACACTGCTGACGAATCCTTAACGTGGTCTGACCAACCACCAATTCCGTTTAATTCTCAGAATAAGCATGAGTCAAAATAAAAATGATGAAAATGAAAAATGTGTAGTTTTTAAAGTAATATTGATAATTATACCTATCCAGACTCGTCATGCAGGTGTCAAGCCCACGCAACCTCCCTACAGGAAGTGCAAGGGCTTATGCATGAGAGAGTGACAAGCATAGCAAGTCACATGACTGTCTTGGTGGGAAAAGAGGTCAAGGGAGGCAACTCGTGGTTGAGTGAACTTTTACGTCCTCTTCAAGGGAACTACAAGGAATCAAGTGTTCCACTGTCATTTGCACAGAAGAAGAAACTAAGCACAATAAGTGTGAGTCAGGATAAGTAGAAAATGTCTATTTTACTTAATAAATTACACTTTTACATGTTTCCATTTTTTAATGTTTTCATATGTTGGTGCTTTTCTGTTTCCCCAGCAGAGGCAACTGAGAGGAGAAAGTTAGCAGAGACAACCCCAGAGAAACAGTGGGAATGTAATTCTCCAAACAAGGAAAAGTTGGTGATCAGATTTTAAATAGAAGCTACACTAACAAGTTACTCAGAGACTGTTAAACAGTTTGCATTTGCATCAACATGTACATGAGCTCACACAGAAATAAACATAACTTTTACTTACTTTATGTTCAGATGAGGGTAACTGATTTAAATGAGTGAATGTTATCAGTTCCTTGTAGGGCTATGATGGGTTGAAAGTTTGTAGTTGTGCAGCATTATCCAGACACCTGTTCTGAGAGTTAATTCCTACTTACATGACATTCACAGCATCTGATGCTCCAAAAAGTTACATTTGGTCATAGTTTGATCGGAAAACTGAGAAATCTAAAAACTTGAAAACCAAATCCAACTTGTGCTTTGCAGAACTGAGCTTTAGAGATTGTGGTATGACCACAGTGAGGACACACCACATATGAATGTTTAATACCATGACAATCCCAAAACACATGAAAGTGTAACATGCATGTTCTCTTACAACACTTTACTCACAGTAAGTGCTTTTCTCTCTTACTTTTCCCAACCATGGAATGGAAACGTGCAGATTTGAACAAAATCTTCTCTCTCATCTGATACCTTCCCACCTTTCCCATCAGTAGTATAGGGAACAAGGGTACACAATCAAGTCCGACAAAAGCCGCCAGAATTAAGCCTGTCATAAGCCTCTATCCTTTATCTTGCTATGTTTTGTGTGTATCAGGTATTATATTGTTAGAATTAAAATCGAATATTGATATATTATAAGATGAAGTGTGATGAACTGCTCAAACAAATGTTGGTTCCGGATGAACAAAATGACGACAAGCAAGAGAGACTCGTAGTGCCTGCAGTCGGCGGCAAGGCCGAACAATACCTTGGTGATAATATCACTTCTGATAAAATTCATAAAATGCCTGCCGAAGAAATTGATAAGCTGTATGCAAGATAGGAGTCACGGCTTGGGGCCAAGATGACAAAGACTATAGGACCAGCGATGACCCAGATCTACACTAGTATAGTGTCGTACCTGCTCCCCATTCCCCTGGAATGCCAACTTTATCTCTTGAGAGACCTTGAGAAAGACCTGTTTATTGAACATGCCTTTAGCTCTGTCAGCTGCGGGCTGTACCACAAATATGGCATCTTTTTAGTGACAGCAGGGATTATCATTGTCGAGTTAATGAGGTAAAAAATAACAGTAATAGTATACAAGATAGATGAGGAAGTGATTCCAACCCCAGAGGAGGAGGAAACCCCAACACAAGTTATAAAGAAGAACCCTAAGAGGTTCGCAGCTGGTAGGAAAGGTGGCTTAGCCAAGCGCAATAAGAGTAACTACACTCTGTGGGTAGCTGTAGGCGCAACTGCTGCTGCTACTGCTCTCATTATTTTTGCAATACAAACCATCTTCAAAGCTAACCTACAACCTCAACCCTCATATTATGCTATAATTAAAATTATATTTTGTATGTTATATACATAATGTCTGAGGGGAAAACGTGTGTTGATGACATACCATGCTACCATGGTCGCTGGCCTAGCCATAGGATATGCTCGGCAGACTTAGATGGTTCTCACACAATTGATTATCAAGATCGACTTTGACGTGCAGGATATGGTATGCTCATTATGAACCAGGGTATGGCGATGGACACCAAGGACTTTCTCATAAAACAAGGTATTGTACCTGAAAATATTTTGAAGTAACTATAGGTGTATATAGGATGGCTACAATAACTATGATGGTCTGTGGGGCTTTAGTGAATGCCCTAGTATTTTCCGCGAGCATACTTTCAAAGAAACATATGCATAGACTCGATTTCATTAACAAACAACTCAAGCATGAGAACTATGCTCTTCGAACATTCAAGGATGTTGATGATGCAAAGTTGATGGTGCAAGAATACTACCTGCTGACTGGTAAACAGCTCAAACCCCTCGCTGAACCTCCCACACTCTCTCAGTTTTGGGCGCCCTTCCCTGGGCAAAAGGACCGCGAACTGGTCTTCGTTGTGCTTTCCATAGCAGTGACTGTGTTAATTGCAAAACGGTTAAATTAGGTACGCTTATGGGTATACCAAAGATGAGACCCGCACAGTATTGTTGTCAATTTGTACTTATGGGGAAAACCGAGACCTGTAGCAGGAAATGCAGGACTGAGAGGCTCTGCTATGTACACAGTCCTATTAGAGATTGTCTGCAGTTTGGTATAATAATGACTAATAACCGTGTGGAACTCCATCTCCATGCATGCGCTCTGGGGTTTTTTGATGCCTCAACAATGTGGGACCTCTTGCATGTTGAATGGCTGTACGAACTCACTGTGAAGGAACTCCATCTGCTACCGAAAAGTATGAGGTTTGTATGTTATTCCTGCTTGAGTAAAGCCGAGATCATCGAACTGTTGTGTGAACACTATGAAGCCAATCTAGAGTTTGTACCAGTTGAACATGTGGCAAAGTGAGTGGATGAGAGATAACATTACGGAACTTATACCTCCTTTTATAAGCAAACAAATGTTAACACCTGAGTACTGGTTGATAGGTGTGCATGTTGACTTCATGTTGCGAGAAATGCAAAAACACCTGGGCTTCTTGACAGGGATTACTGGTGTATCTGCCACAGCTGGCTATTAATGAATCATTAGTCCTATTAGACATTGGTCAGCATCTACTCATAATAATGCCTACTTTCCCAGAGCTCAGATTGCGAGAGAACAAGGTATAGTCGGTTACTCCCAAATGAGGAAAACCCTGCAGTTGGGACTACTCAACGTACTGAGATTCATGTGGACTGAACACGCTTTAGGTAATTATCTGAGGGGCTGGTGGATGAATGTAGAAAATATAGATGTCAACAATGTCAAACCTGTGATCGCTGACAAAGTTAACGAAGAACTGAACGACCTGGAAAGCCTCAAATTCCAAATCACGGTGACAATGATGCTCGATAAACAGCAGGAACACATCCAGTCCTACTTCAGGGGTAAACAAGACGATAGTCGAGCCCTTCAACATTTCAGCAAATACATGAAAGCTGGAACGCAACAAGCACAGGGATTCCCGGTGGGTTGTGGATAAGATCGGTAAGGTATACCTGGACATAGCCAACGACATGCCGTTCAAAGGCAGATCGTACCTGGACTTACCCCCTACTACAAGTAAAACAAGCCATGGTCACTGATAAAAACAAAGGAGAAGATTGCATGAGGGTGGCAGTTAGGTCAGCCTTGTATCCAACCGATGTTAATTTGAACAGATCTTCGAGCTATCCCGAAGACGATGGACTCAACTGGTAATAGGGAAACCCACCCCTATAACCCAGGTCCCCAAAATAGAAAAACAGAACACTCGCATAGCTGTCAAAGTCTTTGGGCATGAAGGTAACAAAACACAGGATCATCCCAGGGACTGAGAGCCGTATGACAATCAATATATTCATGATCCAGCAATGTGACAAGCTCCACTACACCTGGATCAACGACTTGTGCGACCAATTGAAATACAGAGAGAAAAAACACTACTGTGAATGGTGCCTGCATGGCTTCACCGGGCTTGACCTGCTGGAATCACATTGGGTGGGTTGCCTATGTGTGGGGCAGACGGCTATACGAATTGACATGCCCAAGAAAGCGGACATCTTAAAATTTGACAACAACAAGAACCAGATGCATGTGGCTTATATCATCTACAATGACTTCAAAGCCCTCATCAAGCATGCTGACACTGCCATAGGGCAATCGGATGAAAGTTTCATGTGTACAACGCATTAGTATGAGGTCTGTGGGTGTACATGGCTGTTTGATGGGATGGGCAAACAAAAGCTCCAGTTATCTACTGAGGTCCTGACACTGCTTAACGATTCCTAAATTGCTTGCAGCGAGAAGAGAAAACAATGAGCTCCCATGCGTATGACTCAAGCCGACCGCCAAGCTCATAAGAAAGCTAAGATTTGTTACGTGTGTGATGAACCGCTGAACTGCAGTTTGGTGTGAGATCACTGTGATGTCACCAGTGAGTACAGTGTGTGCAACCTCAAGCTCAAATCAACCCCCAAACCATCCAAATCCCCATGGTCTTCCACCCCCTGAAAGGGTACAACTTTCATTTAATCATGCAGGCTATCGCGAGGATCGATGTCAACCTGACATGTATTCCCATTAACATGGAGAGATATATCTCCTTCTCCCTGAGTGGCCTTAGGTTCATCAAGTTTGATGAGACCAAAATAACCCCCATCGACCGATTTTACAGCAACCAGAGCAACTCAACCATCACCCAGGACAACTATGACCACACCCACAATATGTGGGAGAAACAGGGCTGCAGGAACCTGGGTGACTACCACGACATGTACTTGAGAACGGATATGCTCCTGCTGGCCAATGTGTTCAAGACGTGGCGCTACACCAGCCCCATTCTCTCATGGTATTCCTTGCTGAAAAAGACCGGTGTCAAACTCAAACACCCCATCATTGACAAAGGCTGGCGAGGTGGGATTTCCAAGGCCTCCAAATGCTACATGGCAGCTAACAAGTGAAGGGCTATAATCCAAACCAACCCACCACCCATATCCTCTACGTCAACGCCAACAACCTATATGGCTGGGCCAAGAGCCAGTATCTACCCTCTGAGGGTTTCTACTGTATAGATGTATAGGTTAACACTGGGAAGGCAAAAGTCAGGGGATCTCAAACTCCCAACAAATACCACACATCGGTCATACAGTTTATCGATCATACTCTGGGCCAGATCCTGGGGAAAGAGGCGTGCTTAAATCCATCTCATTTGATTTATTTGATTTGATAAATGTGGAACAAAACAACCACCTTCATCATTTTGTTCATTCCGCAGTCCTTCGTCAATCTTGATACCATCGTCGCATACAGTGAAATTGAGTTGGTTTTTCCCGGACTGCATTGGGTTTTGATTCCAGTTTACCACCACTTGAGCATTACTGATGGTCATGATACTGTTTTTGAAAGTATTGATAAGATCCATCTTAAACCCTGTTCATCTGCGTCTTCTACAATTTCCATCTTCGTTAGCATGTCATTCATTTTGAGTTATTTTATGATAATGTATATTTAAAATGTACGTGACACTTCCGTGTATAACGAGTGGTGACCCCATTCAGCTGCTGCACACAATCGATAACACATCGGGGGAGCTTGAAGTCGCACTCTGTGATATCACCTATCTCCTGCGATGGACCAGCATCAATGACAGCAACAACAAGCTGTTCGTCAGTGGTGCCCGCAACCACATAACTGACGGTTACTACAGCATATGCTTGCTTAACGATGCAGTCTTCACCAACAACCACCTTCGACAATTCCTCCTCATGGAAGGTTCAACAGTCCCTCCTCAGACTGTTACAGCAATCCCAACTAGACCTTCATAACCTATCATCTCTGAGAGTTGGGATCATACTCATGAACCTAGCGTCCTCAGACTTTTGATTTGGATGCTGTGGTAAGTTCTGTGGTAAGAACTACTGTTCTCGGTTGGAACCCACCTTTGGCATGCCTCTCTCTGGATGATGGTTCTACATTCTACTTCCCTGTCTTCCTTTTGGACACTTGAATGCAGCATCGGTGCTGTACACACACCTCTTTTACTTATATTGCAGGCAGTTTGCAACTGTATACGAGTAGGTCTAAAGAGAACTTCATTTTGTCTTTTGATATGAAGTCGAGTGGCTTTGCATTAATTACTCTTCCACCTAGACCTTGTATTACTGAATGATGTGCATGTGTGAACTTCTTCTTTGGACATAGCCTTTGGTAATGTACAGAAGGTTACAGACAGTTTCCCCGCCACTAGATTCAACTTGGGTGCTGTGCATGTGCACAGCTTTGCATCACCTGTGACATCACCACTGCATGACGATGATGTTTCGTTGATGGGCACCAAGCACCGTAACTATTCTCCCTTTTATCTCAAAGACCAAGGACTGGAGTTGTTGCATTTATTCACAGGCTGATTAAAAAGTTCTAAGCCAAACACAGACAAGAAATGATTTTGTCAGATTTTAATACTTTACTTTTCCACATAATCAGCCTTGATTGCAATGCACTTCTCATATCAGTGTTTCAGTTGCTCAATTCCATGTGCATAGAACTCTTCTGGAAGTCCTGTCAAATACTGTTTTACAGCAGATTTGAGCTTGCCATTACCTGGACAGTGTTTTCCTTGGAGATGTTCCTTCAATTCTGGAAATAGGCGAAAGTCAATTGGGGCCAGGTCAGTATGAGGAACTTATTCAAGGCCACATTGATGTGCTGCAAACATTGCCAATCGAGTGGTGTGAGATAAGGCATTGTCATTCAAAATCAGAACTCCAGCATGGCGCTTTTCTTTGATAGCTTTCAATCTATGGCTTCTATCAGCACAGTAGGCACCAGTGATAATCTTTTGACTCTCCAGGTAGTCAACTTGGATGATGCCCTTTGCATCCCAGAACACTGTAGCCATAACTTTCTAAACTGACCTTGAAGACTTTGTCAAGATCACAATGATTATAATGTGTACAGTATATGTTGAGTGTTAGATTTGAAGGGTGACAAGTTTGGAGTGAGGACTTGTGAGCGAGGGCAGTGATGCAAGTCTTGAGCTATTGTTTGTGTCTGAGGTGTGCAGTATGAAAGACTATTGTATGTGGCCAGGTAGTCGGCTTGGGGTCAATCAAGTAGCTTGGGAGGTATATAATTATAACCTTATAAGGTTTGATTTGAAGATTGTGACTTGGCAACCAGTTGGAGAGTGTATGTGTGTCAGGTTGGCTGTTTTCCCTATATCTTCAGCTGGTGTGATTATTATGATTTTGTGTTATCTTTTATTGAGACTAGTTCAATGAATTGTTTGTATATGTATGGAGGTTTAGCATTCACTTTATAATAGGTAACCTTAACCCCCTGGATGCCACAGGGACATATATGTCCCTCCTCTTCATCCCTCACCTTGAAGTCCAATAAAATTCTAAATATACCAGGCACATATATATACTTCACAGTTTTGAATTCTGCGGAACATTCCCCGTTTCCTGATACCATCCACTATCATCTCAGACCAAGCTAAAGTACTCAAAATTGCTTTTCAAAATAGGCTTCATCGTAAATGTCGCCATTTTTCACCTTATCGAAAATCGCGATTCAGAGCGTTATTTTCTGTATGTTTTGAAATGTCAAAATCGGATAAATACTGTTAGTATTGAATCTCAAAAATAGCATATTATTGATCACTGACATCAAGTTTTCATGTAACCAGTAATGATAATTCTGAAACGTCGCTGATGAACCCAGAATCGGTTGGGATGTTTTCGAAAATGCACTTACACAAACACTAATGTGCACTTTCCACCATATTGGATGGTGTTTACAAAATCCCATTTCGAGAAGACCGGTATTGAGATGCCTATTACGTCGCATATATTTCATAGTCAGCAGTGAGAAATGCTTCATTGAATTTCCACCACATCTTGGAATCAAATTACAAATGGTCTTTGTCACCAATACCAACTGTCTAGCTAAAACGAAACGAAAGATACTAGGTATGAAAACGAACGCTGTGCTCGAAAGACAGCACTTGTTTGAAATGTAAACAAAAAAAAATTCCGATTTTACACTGCATAGCAGTTTTGGAAATTTTCCAGTATTCAGCCGTGTAATTATCGCTTACAATGGCTCAGTACACTTAGAATATTGATCGCAAGAGTATCGTAGCAAGAAATAGCAAATTAAAAATAGATACAATGCAATTATTTAATAATTCATATGAAACTGTCAAAGTTTTTGTGCAGCGTGACGCCATGACTGACGCAAAAATAACGTAGAACGACAACGGTACTTATCGGCATTTCTGGCTTCTTCCGTCCTTTACAATGTAAGCTATAAAAACATATAACAATACACGGATAGTCAGAATAATTCTGATTACTTACATCTCTCATTTATGTACAAAAGATCCCTGAATCAAGGAAAAAGTCCTCATAAAATCCTGTCTACCCTTGTCAGCGAAGCCGCCATTTTGAAAGAAATCGGTCATAGGTCGTGATGTCACACATCAACAATGTTGCACATATTCGGCAATTTCTTTGAGGTGAAGGTCGGTTGAACAAGAGCAAACACAATGGCCATACCATTCTGATTGCACTTTTAGTATTGTGATGTATATTTTGCGTATCGTTCAGATATTTTTTCATGAAACTGATTTCAGTATCTACATATGTCCATGTTCAACACCATACCATATGTGGATATAAGGTATGTGTTTTTATTCTTTGAAAGCTTTTGATTGTATGAATAATATTTACATGGGAAATTGACTCAGTAAGTGTACTATACCACATTTTAAGCCTGTACACAAGTGTTGGAAGATCACACATAGCCATTACTGCAACATGTGCTTTAGTTCCCGTGACGTACAGTATTCAATACGTTGGGACAAATATTGCAGTTTCATATGAAAAGGTTAATAAACAGCGATTTAATTCCAGATTATAAGTAAAACTGAAAATATTAATGAAAATGATTTGTACATTTTAGGATATGTAGGGGCACATATATTTAAAGGAATTGTCTTGTTCATAGTATTGGTTTGTGTCGTTTTTATAGACAAAACAGTTATGACTATTGATTGACCAGGTGCAAGTTTGTCAAAAACACTTTAAGATTCATTATCATTTTTTTCAATAATAAAGTCAATTCAAATTCGATTAAAATATACCTGATGGCAGAATATCTAACTCAAACAATATTTATACGAAAATTGTTAAAAATATATAAACAAGGTCATGTCTTAATTTGGTCAAGCCTTACATCCATATTATAATATGTCTGTACTGAAAAAGCGATCTCTTTGTACCTTTCATTGCATACTTACGAAGTGAAATAATTTCATAATCATAAGGAAAAAAGTCTATTTCCTAAATGAATATTCAATAAATATTCAGGTGTTGTTAAAGTTTGATTTACACTAAATTGATGCTAGACAGGTGCGCGTGCTGCTCACAATAAGATATGTTGTAAAACCGTGTAATTGTTGATGTATTCAGGACACTATTTCAGCGATAAAACCATTCATTTTATAGTTTGGCTAAAAAGTGTTGAATTCTGACACAGAAGCCGAGATTTTTTACACATTGAGTTAAAATTAGGTTAGATATATACTAATCAGCAACCACAGTCGTCTTTTTCTGACGTCACAAAATGCACAAAACATGCCGTGACGTCAACTAAAATGTTGCATTATTTTCAGTTATTTCATTACATTTGAAAATGTGGCTGTTACTCCGTTAATAATGATGCACAATTAATCAAAATACATGTACACAAACAGGAGAATATGGGATTCTAAGAACTAAATTATGCATTGGATAGGGACATCCAGTTCGCTATTACTTGTTTTTTGATGGAGTACACTGAATTCTTTTCTTACAAATTGTGAAACTACCAAAAGGTATCCTCTCACATTGGGGAACTTTGTATTGGAATAGTTTGGTTCACTGTGAACAAAACATAACGAAAATATACTGTCCGTATCCACAGCAAATTCTCTCCATGTGATCTGAGTTACACTGACATAATGTAAACCATAACGGAGTTATGCCCCCTTATCTTTATACGTGCATGACCTCTCTCTCGACGTTTGACATAGAAGAAAATCGATTTTTGCCATTTATTGCGGGTTCTTTTTTATTTTGTGAGTATGACGTTATGCATTAGCACATACATTCATTTCATATACACTTATGTCGTTCAGATATCAAGCTGTATTTTCTTCGCTCACACTTTCCTTAAAGATGCCAAATTAAAAAAATTGTAGCAGAGTGCTTTTATTGGTGCAGGATGAAAAACAGAGAAATTTACTGTTTTTCAACACACACAAAAGTTTGGGACAACTTTTAGCAGTGTCTATTTCTCAAACCCGAGGTAGCCGCAGGTATATTTATACCAACAGATAAGAAATTAAATATTCTACATTTCTGTACGCAGATCCAGGACCACATGAGCGCAAATCTCGCACAACGTTCACTTTCCAAACCTTACGAAAATGTGCGCCTTTAAAAAATCTCAGCATCCAGGGGGTTAACTTAGATGAAATAATTGTTGAAGTTATAATATGTAACCTTAACGTAGATGAATTATGTGTAATATAATTGTTGAAGTTATAATAGGTAACCTTAAGTTAGATGAAATAATTGTGCAATATAATTGTTGAAGTTATAATATGTAACCTTAACTTATATGAAATATGTGTAATATAATTGTTGAAGTTTGTAATGTGAAAGATTTATAATGAAAGCATTTGAGAATGTCCCTAAGCTAGTGTGATGGGGTAATAATAATGTTCAGACAACAGCTATGTGTGAAGTATAGTGATAGTGTGGTATATCAACTGACTGTAAAACAGCCCTGTAAACACATCTTGTATGTGTAAAACCCACATGGTGTGTATGTGTAAAGACACCATGTACATAGTGTGCTTTTTGTATTCAGTGTCAGGGGTAGGTGTTACACCCAATAAGGCTGTCCTGATGATCGTGAGGGATCGACCCTGCCATGCCGCTTGTGTAAAGTTGAAATGACGTGGGTATCTGGGGAGTGTGCCGTGCCCCACCAGTAAGGCTGCACCAGTTGTTCATTAGGGATCAAAGTATGCCGACAAAGTGTTTGGAGATTAACACGCAGGGGAAGGATCCCTAATATACCACTGAAATCATAAACTGTTTGGAACCCTGCATATGGTGAAAACATCATCGATTGTAATTGCAACATTGAACAGTAATAGTTACTGAATTGTGCTTTCAATGAATTGTTATTGTTTATTCCATCTTCAGTGTAAATAATATAATTATATTATGATTTGTTGTGTATTTCTTTAAAGACATTTGTAGTGCTGTGATATTGTGAGTTGATGTGAGTGTTGATGTGAATGTATGTGAGTTTGTTTGAAGAGTGAGGTATGATGGGCGTGTGTGAGTGTGTAGGGAAAAAGTACAAGGGTGTTTGGTGAGGTGAGAATGCAGGTGTGAAGGCAAACCTAAATGATTTATTGTAAATTAGATAGATTTAGTTAATTAATTACATTAACTTTTAAATCTGGGGTTTGTTTTTACTCTAGTATGTGACAGACTTGTGGGGTGGGGTGGAAGAGAAGCGGGGTGGAAGAAAAGTGGGGTGGTGCGACTCCATGGATTGACGTTTTAATCCCTGTTTCACAATCATGTTCCATCAATTCAAAATTTTCCTTTCAAATATCACTTCTCTTTTTCTTCAAATCAGCACTTAGAAATTTCGTTCAACTTCAGCAATAGTCACACATCAGTCTGCAAGAATACATTTCTCCACAGCTTCTACTGTTTCTTCATTATTGACTTTAGAGGGCCATCCACACTCTGGGTCATCATCCAGACTTGTCCTGCCAGACTTGAATAAAGCAGCTCATCTCTTAACTGTGGAGTGTGGAGGACAATAATCACCATACACCTTCAACATACCTGCATGCACTTCTGATGGCTGAATGCCTTCCAGTATCAAAAACTTTATAACAGTACACTGTTCCATCTCTCATATTGAAACAGATATATATCCCAGTAGGCTTCAAGGACCTGTTGCTTTCAAACTAGTTGATCTATTCGAGTAAAATGACTGGAAATGCTGATGAAGAAAACTGTCCAACAACACTTCTAAGATTAGTTGGTGTCTAGAAGTCTAGAAGTTATGTGGGCTCAGAACCTTTTGACCAGCCCTGGTATATGGTAATCCGTGTTGGCTCCTATCAACATGATTCTTACTGCTACTGATGCTGTCTTCATGTCCATTGCCCTATCAACAGCAAGCCTACATTTGGGAGACTGTGATGATCATACACAAACACTTTCAAACTGTTTTCAACCAACAAGCACATTTCTTTTCCTATCTGACTGCGGTCAGAAGACGAGGCCCACTCAAGTTGTCATCATGGCAGGACCGTCTTCAGACAGACCTTTCAAGACAGCCTTAGAATATGTTCAGTGGATCTTTCCATGGAAGTTCTGCAGGGTGTAAATGGAACATTCCAAGTGCCAATGACGTACGACCCATTATGTTCCAAGTAACCTGGATCTGCATGGTTCCTTGTCCTCCACTTCATTTCGTAGTCAATCTTAGTTCCGATCTCCAGCCCTCATCCGCTAAGTAGTGACGCTCTGATATAACCACATGACTGGGCCCTTCCAACTCTAGTCATGCCAGTTCAGGAGTTCAGGAGTCACCTGCAGGCAGAAGACTAGGTGTCTATGCACCAAATTGGACAGTTTTGGCAGACCCAGTCATTCAGACATCACTTTTTATGGGCTTCAAACTTCCCATTGAAAGCTCAGTGCCTCTGACTTTGCAAATCAGTTCAGCAACAGACACAATAGACACTCTACTACTGAAACTTGGGGTACTTCTTGGCCCTTCTCCTGACTCTCCTGAATTTATTCGCCAGTCTTCCATTGTCTTCATAAAGGATTTGGCTGGCTTTTATTCAGTATGAAGCTATTACAGCAACCTTCTCATTTCAGGATGGTTTGCACCTTAATCATACCAGGCAATTATATGATCATCCTGGGTCTTAAAGATGCATATCTCCACATTCAAATTTTTCTTGGTCATCACAAGTTTCTGTGCTTCATTAACAAAGAGTGGAAATTTCCCCCATTTGAGGCATTGTTATTTACCTGAATTATGAAGCCATAACTTAGTTTCTTCACCTTCCCCTGACTCAACACAGAACTCTTTGCCAGTTGTTAGAGCTTTTCGCTCCCACAGCATTGTGAAATCATGGGTTTCAGCCATAGGAGCCATACCAATTTACACTTATCAGAAGGATACACAAAGTCCGTAGTCTGAACTACCAGTTGTCCAAGTTCATTTTTTGGGAAGTGCCGGTGGCTGGGTGACTTCCACACTCTGCACGATTAGGGCATAAAGGTGTACCGTCTTAAGCTATGCAAGAGATTGCTCATCCCATTGTCTACTACATCAGGCCTTCCAATGTCACTGAGGCCCGTGTGCGCATCCTTCTGTCGCTGGTTGGGGAGATAGTGAATCCTCTCCTGTTTGGAGCTCGCATGTGCTTTGATCTCCTGGAGATCGGCCGTCGATACCAGCTGGATGAGGGTGCACTTTTCAAACTGCTGGTGGTGGACAAATGTGTGTACAACTCGGTCACCCTGGGGGGCCTTCTTCCTCTTCCTTGGCTTCGGACAGGCAGGGCCAGCAACTGCCTCCCTTCTCCGCCTCCGCTTCAGCGCTTAGGTCTGCCTATTGTTCCTTTGAGGAAATATATAGGTGTGCGTCGTAGCAGCTGAAAGTTGCGGTCCATTCGGCTTACCTGTCAGCCTTGCAGGGACAGCTGATGGACCAGGGGAGCGCTGTTGACGACTCTCTGTTGACAGTGTTGGGGAAGCAGCTTATGGACATGCATTCCCATCTGGCACTTGACAGCATTAGGTGCTGTGCCAGTCATATGATGGGTGCTGTCATGGGTTTGCGCCGGCTATGGCTTTCCATAGCTAGGTACTCTCCCGCTGCACAGCAGGCACCTCTGGCATTGCCCTATACCTTGGGGTCCTCCTTGTTACCTGGGGCTTTGCAGGTTGTGCAGTCACAGCACAAACGAAGCAAGGGGGCAAAAGGTAAGGGCGACAGTCCTGCGTTGTCGCAGCTGCAGCAACAGCAGCCTTTTCGGGGCAAAGGGAAGCCCACCCTGGCTGCCCATTAATTGTCTCCCAAGAGCCCTTGGTGCCCCTGGTACAAGCAGGTGGAGACCTGCCAACTGTTGGGGTGCATTGCCTTCTGCCACACTTCCCTGCAGGCAGCTGGTTGTCACTGTTCCTTTTGGAATGGCAGGCACCCACATCAAGTCCCTGGGTCCTGACTGAACAAGCTCACAGAGGTTCCATCCTACAGGATGGAGACACTGCGCTCAGTGATCTCCGTAGTAGTGACAGGGGATTGGCTCACGTCAGTCGATCTCAAGGACACTTATCTCCATGTTCCGATACACCCCGAGTTCAAGAAATACCTTCGGTTTTCTTTCGACGGGAGGTGTTATCAGTTTCGGGTTCTGCCCTTCGGCATCCGAGGGTGTTCACCAAACTTATGTTGATCTCAGCTCAGCTAGCAAGGTCACAGGGCAGATGTTGTCATCCGTACCTGGATGACTGGCTCTTGAGGGCACCTCTTGTCACATGATTCCACACAGGAAGTGCTGGACATCCTGTTGAAGCTCGGCTTTATCATCAATCTCAAGAAATCAGACATGACCCCTACGCAGGATCTGGTGTTCTAGGGAGCACAGTTCAATACGGTTTAGGGGATTGTCTCCCTAACCCCAGACCGCATTGTCAAAGTCCAGAGGACTGTTTTTCAGTTTCTTGTGTCCCCAAGGGCTACAGCTAGAACTTGGCTTCATCTGTTGGGCAATATGGCGGCTACAGTGGATGTGGTCTGGCGTGTGATGTTGAAGATGCGACCCATTCAACAGGCACTAGCGCAGTTGTCCCACTTGGAGAGCTATGAGAAGGTACTCGAGACTCCTGATTGGTTGATTCCTCAATTGTGGTGGTGGACGGAAGTTGGGAATTTGTCCAAGGGGATTCCCTTAGATACCCCGACACCTTCCCTCTCGATTCAGAGGGATGCTTCCTTCCATATCAATGTGTTTGAATTGAGAGCAGTCTGCCAGGTGTTTGAGAGCTTCCTGGAGTCAGTACGGGGTCAGATGGTCCATCTGGAGATGGACAACCAGACTGCATTGACGTATATTCTGAAGCAAAGGTGGCACAGTGTCTCCATCACTCCTTCAGGAGACTTAGTAGTTTCTGCTGTGGTGCAACCAGTTTCACATTCGGGGCATAGACAACACGATGTATACTAGCCCCACACGAGTGGATGTTACATTGGGGGATATTCAGGATTATCTCCCAGTTGTTCGGGTCGTTACGGGTAGATCTGTTTGCCTCTGGGGTGATGAACCAGTTTCATGTATATTGCTCCCGGATACTGGATAAGAGGGTGATAACCAACAACGCCTTTCTGCTCTATTGGACAGAGTTCTGTGGGCGTTTCCACCAGTTCCTCTGATCCCTCGAGTTCTCTCGCAGCTGGCGTCTTAACCAGCTCAACTACTTGTGCTCCTGGCATCCCTTTGGTCAGCCCAAAGCTGGTTTCCGGCAATCATCAGGTTTCTGGCTCAGCCTCCTGTACTGTTACCCTTTTGACCGGACCTTCTATCCCAGAACGGAGCGCCGCACCCGAATTCCAGGATTCAGTGAGTGGCCTGGCCGCTGTCCGGAATCGCCTCCAAGCGAGAGGAATTCCTGCACCAGTTGCAGACACAATTCTGGCTCTGTGGAGGGATTTGACAAATATTCAGTATAAGGATTGATGGGCCTCTTATGCGTGCTGGTGTGTCAACAGGGGGATTATCGATCCCTTTTCTGCAGATTTAGTATCTGTTTTGGAGTTCCTACAGTCTAGGTTGGAAGCCGGTCTAGCCACTTCAACAGTTAGGGGATACTCCATGGCAATTTCTGCCTTCCATATACCTGTTGACGGTGCATTGTTGGGGCAGCACCCTCTAATTCAGTGCTTTCTAGCAGGACAGGATCAGTCCGGCTATCCGGCGGACTTGCCAATCATTCTTGATTGGTTTCCTGTCCTCTATTTCTCAACCTGTCAGCTCTTCTTGTGGTGGTAACATCTGGCAGATGGGTAAGCGACATACATGCTATGTCTGCTAACCCGGGTTTGATTGTGTTCCACAAAGATAGAGTGAGCATCAGATTGCCAGATACTTACCGTCCTAAGAGAGATAGCACCTTTCATGTAATGGCACCTATTGAGCTCCCTGCTTCGAAGTGATCATGTCTTAGATGTCCGTAAGACCATTAAGGCTTATATCAAACAAACAAAGGACATTCAGAAGAATGATCAGATGTTCTGCTGCTATGGTGGTGGTAAGGCTGTCCTTCCGGCGAACAGGCAGACCATCTCTAGGTGACTTGTCTCTGCCATTTTATGGGGTACACGTCGAAAGGTCGTACACCCCCTGAAGGTTTTAAGGCTCATTCGGTTAGGGGAGTGGCAACATCTGAAGGTTTTAAGGCTCATTCGGTTACGGCATATGCGGCAGCCCTGCCCATTGAGGAGATATGAAGCCAGTCGAGCATGTTCATCCGTCATTACCATTTGGGCAGACTTTCCAGCGAATGTGCTTGGTTTGGCCAGTGGGCAGGGTTCGAACTCCCTACCCGATTGAGCCTTACCTCGCAATTGATAAGAGATCATTGACGATGTAGCTGAAGAAATCAGACTGGTGGTGGTTTTTAACATATACTTTCCATCTTTTATCCCGGTGGTGGGCTCAATTATGGTGGCAGTATTTTTGGTCTAGACTGTTTCGAGACTTCCCTAGCACCTTGGTTGGTGCCAGAGAGACTATTCTTTCAATTGTATCAGTCGCCTGTCCTGGCTCCCGTTTTCTACATGGGCTGGGGGGCAAATTGGCAAATTGACACCCAATGTCAATATCTTAAGATATTATTGGGTTATTTAGACCATCCTAAGTCCTGGCCCTGGTCTGCACCCCAGTGTGAGGCGAATATAGTCATATGACCAAGTAAGCGTGATTCCTTGTTACTTACTGTCTGTAATAAAGGCTATCATCTTGTGTCAGGTTTATAGGCAGACAGAATGCCTCTCCCAAAGATCACTCTTTAGGAGTCTGTCTTATGCCTATAAGTACCCCAAGGAGGATCTCTATGAAAAAGAATCGAACAAACCTGTAGATGTTGCAGATTCTTTGAATAGAGTCCTCCTTGGGGTATGGCCACCTGCCCTCCCACATTCTCTCTTTATTTGTTACAGAACAGAAGTGTTTGGTTTGAGGCTATAGCTTTGAGGTTATCTGCTCTTGGCTGTCACAGGTCCAGGGGGCCCGATGGGGGTGGTTTCACAAGTCAAAAACGTTTTTTGTTTTGTACATATTTTTTATTCAAAATATAGTTACAACTGTCACAAGAATTAAACGAACATTTTAATGCTTATAAGTACCCCAAGGAATACTCTATTCAAAGAGTCTGCAACCTCTACAGGTTTGTTCGAATTTCTTCAACTCTGCATGTTTCCTCTCCATGATCAAAGTAAGAGAGAGAAGTGCATAACATGAAATAGGAAGAGTATTACAAATATTCAATCTATCGTTAACATTATCATTGTAGTAGGTAAAACAATTAACTCACTTTGCGTTTTCTTTACTTGTGGGCAAACTCTTATGCACAAGTTGTTGTGGTTACATACTTGCTTACTTATACGTTGGAAATATGTTAACCTCTTCTATTCAAATGATATCACAAAATAATTCTGGACAGATTACTTCTTTGAGGCTTTTAAAGTTGGAGCAGTAAGGAATGATAACAGTGTATGGATGAACAACGTCCATATTACTTGTTTACATCTGTTCTATTCACTCACTCAACCACGCACTGTTTGCTGTTGTAGTGTTTGTGCTATCCCGAGGAAGCAGCGATATGTCAACATCAATCAGAGGGGCAGTCTGGATCCAAAAACATCCACAGTTCTGTTTGTATCTAAGATCAACGCATGCAACTTGACACCAAATCTGTCACCAATCCAAGCTGAAACAGGTGAAATAGATGTCAGCTAGTGCAGAAACAGGTGAAATAGATGCCTACTTGAGCAGAAACAGGAGAAATAGATATCAATTAGCATGGAAACAGGTGACATAAATATCAGCTAGAGTAGAAGCAGGTGAAATAGATATGAAACTAGTACAGAATCAGGTGAATTAGATATCAACTAGTGCAGAAACAGGTGAATTAGATATCAACTAGTGCAGAAACAGGTGAAATAGATAGCAACTAGTGCAGAAACAGGTGAAATAGATATCAACTAGTGCAGAAACAGGTGAAATAGATATCAACTAGTGCAGAAACAGGTGAAATAGATATGAAGTACAATCCATTTGAGTCAGAAATGGACCGATGAATTGCAAATTTTATCATTGTACAAAATTGCCACATAAATATAAATAGTACAGATGTTTATCATTTACTAACACCCAACAGCTTCCTTATATTTGAACATTTTTTCGACTCCACCAAAAAAGTTGTTTAAGAAACTATAATCATTGAAAACACAAAAATTGGTACCTGTAGCTGCGGGGTGAAACTGCAGAAACAGATCAGCCAGTCATGGCGGGTGACATCTCAAAATCTATTCCAGGAGGCCTGTCAGTTCTTCATCTGTTGTAGTGTCCTACCTTGCTGGCTACCTTGTTGACACAGTTTTGCCAAGTTTCAGTCGTGATTTTGTGAAGGGATTCCTTAACCAAAACCTCAACATCACGTAATCTAAAAGTTGTGTTTGATCTGGCAACATCTCCTTTGACAATACCCCATATCATTTCAATGGTGTTAAGATCAGAGTGATAGGGTGGAAGTCGCAGAATATCATGACCCTTACTTTTTATGTAACTGTCAACTTTGTAGAAAGGTTCACCGTTGTGGGTTTTTATGATCTCATATAGCTGAGGCCTCGTTTCCTTTGAAGGCTGTTCAATCTGAAAG
Organism: Haliotis asinina; assembly: GCF_037392515.1. NCBI lineage: Eukaryota > Metazoa > Mollusca > Gastropoda > Lepetellida > Haliotidae > Haliotis > Haliotis asinina. The sequence continues at coordinate 377,443 of NW_027133899.1, forward strand.
TTTTCGAGCCATGATATCACATCACCTTTTCGACTGTTTGATGTCAGGGCTTTACTGTCGGGGTCCTGCACACTGTGGTATGGGGCATTGCCCATCACGATAAATGACTTCTCTGGTAGAGCTGGTACCAACTTGTTTTTAATCCAATCGAGGAAATCCGCACCATTCATTTCGGAATGGTAGTCACTGTTTTCTGTGGACTTTGCCCTGAATACCAAGTCGCAGCCAGGGAGAAAGCCTTTGCTGGAGCAACCAGCATGGAGAATGATTAGTCTCTGTCCTTTCCCTAGAGGCAGCTTTCTATGTGCCCCCTTGTCACCATCATCAGGTACCCACTGACTACTGGCAGTGTGCAAGGCATTGACCCAGGTCTCGTCCAAGTACACTGGCTCGAACCCTTCTGCACACTTCTTCCTTATTACCCTAAGAAAATTAATTCTCAAGCAAATGATATCAGGGCGTTTCTCCCCAGAAATTTTCTTATAACGATATCCGAAAGAGTGTAAGTGTTGCCAGAGTGTGTACTTTGATTCCATGAGGTTGTGGTCTTGATTCATATGCATTTTACAATTTTAAGTGACATGTATTTGTTTTCAGAATAGAACTTGTTGATAGACTGCCTTACAAGGTTCTTTTGGAATTTGTCCAAATGTGTTAATTTTTGTGATTTTGCCACGACCTCTACACTGACAATGTTGTGTTCTACACTCACAATGTTTGTTGTCAGTACCCTTGCTGATACTCCTAAAGCTTTTGATGCCTGCTTATGGAATTTATTAATGGCATAACATGGTTTGCCTCTTTCGGCTTTGGCCCAGAAAAAATTGTAGACTTTAATTATTAACTCTTTCATGTCAGCATTCAACTTCATTTTTCATCAAGCATGTGTATCCAGTAAACAGGTGAAATTGATATCAGCTAGTGCAGAAACAGGGGAAATAGATATCAACTAGTGCAGAAACAGAGGAAATAGATATCAACTAGTGCAGAAACAAGGGAAATGGATACCATCTTGTGCAGAAATAGGTGAAAAAGATAGTAGACGTGTGACGATATATCGATTCTGACAGAATCGTGATATCAGTAATGACAATAAATATATTGATATGTCTTTTAGTGTGTTGATACAGGTACGATGCATAATATACTCTTCCTCATTTACCACAAAAAAGAGAAACTGCAGTGCAAAATGAAATGTAAATTACCAGTACAAGTCACAGGCAACTGATGCATTGGATATGCCCCTATACTACTATATGAACTTATAGATAACCTCTACTACGAGTTGTGGCTGGGAGTCAATATGTTTACTTGTTGTGATGTAACAGTGAAATCTCGCAGCTGATGAAATCAGGGAAAAAGGCTGACTCGGATCTTGTTCATGACAGTGAATTTGTTAAAGTGCTGGCCACATTCAAGAGTTTTGTGTGGCGACATTTCAAGCTTTCAAAAGTTCAAAAAGATAAATAAGAGTGTCAAATACACAATCTGCAATAATGATTCAAACTATATTGGCAATACTATGAATATGCAAAGGCATATCAAATATCACCATCCTACTGCCAGCACAAGAGAAAATTTGGTGAGCTTGAAAAAGTAAAAGCTTGAGTTTTTAGCAAGTTTTAATACTGGCAAAACAAGTATCATAGAATATGGTTAAAAGTGCTGCTTTGGTAATCACACAATAATTCAAATTGTTCCTGCTCCAACTCTTTCCTTGGAACATGAACACATACATCCATTAATTGAAATTCACTTTGCCGACATGACATTTTCAAGTAGACAGATAAAGTGTTTATGTGGCAGTTCACAGAGAAGATATGTCCATGATGGAGCAACGATTCTCGGAAGAAAAGGTCACCAGAGCTCCACAGTCGTCCAATGCAATGCCAGCAACCCTTTGTAGCAGCACTAGAATTACGTCGGCGGACGAAGATGCTACAGACAGGAGCTTACCATGAAGATGAAGACTTTCGCAGTAACTCACATACAAGTATCCACTCCAAGGTCTGCGCCACAGGACAGCAGACGTTTTCAGTCTACCTGCGAGGAAGAATCAACCACCTCCAGACTCCTCATGCAGGCATGGTACAAGTCGCCGTCATTGTGGGTCTTCTTTGGCGTCAGATGATCATAACTCCACGCAGGAATTATCGCCAAGACTACTTACCACGGGATTCGCCTGCCTGAAGACAGTATCGACCGCCTCCAGAGTCATAGGGACTCCCAATGTAGACATGGTACAAGTCGCCGTAAATGTGGACCTTCATCAGCATAGGATCATAACTCTGCACACATGAGACTACTCACCGCTTGATTCACCTGTACGAAGGCATATGAACTCCTTTAGAGATGCTTATCGAGATCGCTCACCTGCATGCAAGCATGCACGCATGGACTTCTACCATTATGATGATGAAGGGGATGCCGGGTTTTTTTTCCAGACACAGAAGTAATTTCTTGGATTGCTGATGGTTTGGAATTAAAATCACCTTCCAAGAAATCTAATGACATAGGTACTTATAAGATGATTGACAAAGATTTTGATATGCTCATGATTCTAACGATTGTATATATACCTATATCTAACAGGTGCAGTCATTGAGGGATGTTTCTATGATGTTACAATGTAGATATTGACTATGTTGAATCTGTGTGTGGCTGACAGAAGAGGCACCCATCTGAAATTAACGATGTCGGTTAATGTCCGAGAAAGCACCAAAGCTGGATCCTCATCACACAGGCTGTTACAAATGCCACATTTGTACATGGCAGACAGATTACATGAAGTGATCCTGCATAAAGAAGATGGTGTCGACTTTGCAAGATTGCAGCTAGATACAGATCCATTTTTCATTTACATTGTTCCTGTTCCAAGATCAAAAGGACAATTCAGCAGTGTCACAGCCTAAGATTGGCCTAAGAGTCTCTTTGTTGCAGTGTAAATATCAACCCTACAGTAACCTTTTTGTGCATTATAACACATTTGGTTCAAGAGAATTTTGCACTGCTTCAGTGAGACTGGTTTCTATAGTCACCAAGTAACACTGTTAAGGAAACCTCATCACATCATCTGTATGTGATGGCAAACGCATTATTTTCAATGAAGAATAAAAAGTGGAAGAACAAACACAACTGCCAGGGAATCCGTCATCAATACTATGCAGCAAATTGTATTTTTTCGCAAGCTTCCATGCAGCCACTGATACACGTATTTGTTTGTGTAACTCCAGGACAGCCCGAATGTGAAAAATCAGTTCCTGCACAAGATTCCACGATGATCATTTGACTTCAACTCCAGTGACATCACTTTTCTGGAATCTGATTGGTCCATTGTTGACAATGCCCTGTCACAGTGCATGTATGAGGAAGTCATCTACAGCTGTTAACCATCCTTTCAACGTGGGAAAGGCTTTGTTTACTCTACAAATAGCAGTGTACAGCATTGTTCGACTGTCTTCAAGGAACACAGAGGTCTTCAGTCAGCAGATTATAGGTTATTTATCTGCAACTTGAGCGAGAAGCATCACACGGTTTTAGCTCATGGCAGCCAGTCTCCACCATAATCTAGTCTACTAATAATAGATCATGGATTGTGGGTGATTTGAAATCAAACACTGATGCATCGTAAGTTCTGCCAGTTTGTCTTGAGACGTATCTGCCTTCTCAAGAACGTCAAGTTGACTCAAACAACTCCACATTAGCATTCTACATCAACAAACAGGTCAACTAGGTCAGCAAGTTTGTTACAGTTCATGTTTCACCTGTACAGTATCCCCGACAAGGTGAACATCTTCGAGAAGGCATGACGCATTCCAGGAGCATAGAATGTCATAGCAGACGTACTATCACGACCACTACAGCAATCTCCAACAGAACTGATGATACATCCAGAGGTGTTTTGGCTCATAATACAGATATCAAGGGCACCCGTGGCGAGCCACCCCCTCGTGGTGGGTGCTGGGTAACGCCAAGAGCTCACCGACATCCCCGTAGTGGACCCGGGGGGATATTTGGTCCACCAACCCGTTTGCTGTGGGTTGCAGCCCTGTGTCGGCGGAGGAGGGGATCCTGGTGGTTGAGAGCAATAGGAGCTTGCAACCGTGTTCCTGTTGCTCAATACACCACTTCGGCCCTGACTTCACCTAGACGGGTGGTCGAATAGGCCCGGTTCGACCAATCGGCTGGTCATGCCAAGCCCTGTGCATGGGGCATTATTATATTTATCAATGCACATATATCATTTGGAATCGTTGTAAATTTGGACTTGGCTTTATAATCTAAAACATTTTGAATTTGAAGTATGTTGTTCTGTAATTTGCCTAGAGTCCTATGCCAGAAGGCGGTGGCTCATGGGCCAATCTGGTAGAATTATTAATCTCTTAATTCTTCTGCTGGAGTATACCATCCGGGTATCCTTGGTGCTGCAAGCTGGAGGCCCGCTTGCTTTAGCATTGTCCTTGTGATACTCCGTGGTGGGTGGGGAGCTCGGATGATGAATCATATGACACCAATCATGGTTTATGAAATACCCCCCCAAAAAACCAAACGTCCACTTGAAATTGATCCCGTTGATACTTCTCATAGACCGTCTCTATCGATTGAGTTTTGGCCACGTTTCCTCGTTATTGAGACTCCGGACAAGACACCATTGAAGTTGAACCCTTTCGCAGTATCTAAGGGCATTCAAGGTATTGCTGGGGATGTCAAGAACATTAGACGCTTGCGTTCGGGTGCATTGCTAATAGAGTGTGGCAAGAAACAGCAGACAACCAATCTGATGAACATTGAATCTTTTGTGGGCATTCCGGTCACGGTCTCTGCTCACAAGACCTTGAACACAAGTAAAGGTATCGTCAGAGATCGTGATCGGTTGTTTGCTGACATGTCCGAGCTTGATATAGCATGCGAAATGAAGGATCAAGGTGTGCTGTATGTGAAGCGCTTTTCCTCCCGAAAAAACAATGAAACAATCCAAACAAATACCTATCTGTTTTCTTTTTCATTGCCAAATGCTCCCAAATCAGTAAAGGTGGGTTACTGCAATATCCAAGTTGAAACCTACATCCCCAACCCGCTCAGGTGTTTTAAATGTCAGAAATATGGACACGGTGTATCTACCTGCACATTGTCTGTTGTGTGTGCTCACTGTGGTCAGAAGACACACACAACAGAAGATTGTGACAGTGACTTTAAAAAATGCACTAACTGCTCTGGCGACCATTCATCTTCGTCAAAACAGTGTCCAATATGGAAAGAGCAAATGGCGATTAACAAAATAAAGTTCACCCAAAATATCTCTTTTTCTGAGGCAAAGAAACTGGTGAAGAGATCTGACCTTCTAGAAAGTTATGCTACAGTAGCAAAATCATCATCTAAATCCAGCTCTAAAATAACAAAATCATCCACAGGATGCCAAACTACCTTGACTTGGGTCAGTTCCGACTCCCCACAGGTTTTATACCCTGCTATATCATCCCAGACTGAGGAATCACTTCCTACTACATCAAAGTCCTCTGATCATAAGTCATCTTCACAGTCACGCTCTGAGTCTCATTCAACAGCTGATAGACAACAAATTGTTAAAACTAAACCCAAACCTAAGTCTGATGCTTCAAAACAACAAAGTGGCAGAGCTCCTAAGGGGTCACAAAATAAAATTCAATTGTTTAATAAATATGGGTCTCTTGAAGATATGGACGTTTCTGAAAACGTCCATTCTAGGGCACATAGCTTGTCGCCCTCCAAAAGAGTGCGGGGTAGATCCCCAAAAAATCCCCCCAAAAGATAGTTTATTCCAATAATATTGTACAATGGAACTGCAGAGGTTTGAGGACTAATTTACATGAATTACAGCTATTAGTCCAAGATTTCACACCTTCAGCGTTATGTCTCCAAGAGACATATTTAAAACAAACAGATGCATTTGACCCAGATGCATTTTAATGCATATCATTGTTTTTCACCTCTGGGTGATAGGGCCACTGGCGGATCATCCATTCTAGTCAAACAAAATGTTATTCAAAGCCCTGTTTCACTTAATACTAATATGCAGGCTGTTGCAGTGAGAATTATTTTACATGTAGCGTTTACGCTATGCTCTCTTTATATTTCACCATCTTCGGCTTTTGCCAAAACCGATCTTCAAGCTCTATATGATCAGCTCCCGAAGCCCTGTATTACAATGGGAGATTTAAATGGCCACAACCCACTCTGGGGTAGTGTAAATACAAACACTAGAGGTAAATTGTTGGAGGACTTTTGTTCTGACAATGATTTATGTATTTATAATGATGGTTCCAACACATATTTACACCCTGGTACAGGGACTTATTCTGCTCTCGACTTGTCACTTACAAATTCAGAACTATTAAATGAATTTGAATGATCAGTCCACGATGACCTCTGTGGAAGTGACCATTTTCCTACTATATTAAAAGCTGTAACTCCATCTGATGTTCCTCCATCATCAAGGCGGAATTTTACAAAGGCTAACTGGACTTTATATGAAACACTGTGTGCTGAAAAACTTAAACCCGAACTTTTTATTGACGTTCCTGATGCTATTAAATGTTTTACTGATGAACTGAATTCCATAGCTGATGAGTGTATACCAAATTCCTCTGTAGTTCCACACATAAGAAAACCATGGTTCAACGATGAGTGCAAACAAGCTAGGAAGGCAAGGAAAAAGGCAGAACATTATTTCCGTCGCCATCCTATGGTACATAATTTAAATAAATTTAAAATTTTAAATGCTAAAGCGCGGCGTACTTTTAAACAAAACAAACGCCAATCTTGGCAAAATTATGTGTCCAAAATAAATTCTCGGACACCCATGTCCAAGGTATGGAACATGGTCCAGAAAATCAAAGGTAAAGGTACTAAATCTACTGTCCATCATCTCAAACATGGAGATCAATTGCTTACTGATAAATCAGATATTGCTAATAAACTAGGTGAAACCCTTGCTAAACACTCTTCCTCTTCAAATTATGTACCAAAATTCCAGCAATATCAAAAACAAGAAGAAAAGAAAACTATTAATTTCAATTCTGATAATGGGGAAGATTATAATGAAACGTTTTCTATTCATGAACTCCATACTGCTCTTGATCAAGCTCATGACACTGCTACTGGAGCTGATAACATACATTATCAACTCCTGAAGCACTTACCAGAATCCTGCCTAGAAACGCTTCTCAATATTTTTTATGATATTTGGACATCGGGTAACTTTCCTCCCTCATGGCGTGACGCCATAGTAGTACCCATACCTAAACCTGGACGTGATCATACGGATCCATCCAATTATCGGCCGATTTCATTAACTAGCTGTGTTTGCACGACCATGGAACGCATGATAAACAATCGACTAGTTTGGTACTTGGAAACAAATAACCTTATAACTGATATACAGTGTGGTTTCCGTAAAAACAGAAGTACTGTCGATCACTTAGTGCATTTAGAATCATTTGTTAAAAATGCACTAATTAATAAACAACATGCTGTGTCTATCTTTTTTGATCTCGAAAAAGCATATGACACAACCTGGAAATATGGTATTTTAAGAGACCTACATGACTACGGCTTGCGAGGTCGTTTACCTCAATTTATAGCAAATTTTTTAAAGGACTGACAGTTTCAAGTTCGAGTGGGTTCTACCCTGTCTGATCATTACAATCAGGATCAGGGTGTTCCACAAGGCAGTATTTTGTCTGTCACACTTTTTAGCATAAAGATAAACAGTTTATCCAAAGTTTTAAACGATTCAATTGATGGATCATTATTTGTGGATGATTTTAATATTTCTTGTCGTGGGAAAAATATGCATACTATTGAACGACAACTGCAGTTGTGTTTAAACAAAATAAATAAATGGTGTCTTGAAAACGGCTTTAAATTTTCTAAATCCAAAACTAACTGTATACATTTTTGCAGAAAATATAAACCACATAAGGACCCTGAACTATCTCTAGATGGCACTCCCATCAAAGTTGTAAATCTTTGACTCCCATTTAACATTTCTGCCTCATATCAAGTCCCTTAAAACTAAATGCTTGAAGGCTCTTGACTTGTTGAAAGTTGTTTCCAACACAAAGTGGGGAGGGGATCAAGCAACCCTCTTACACCTGTATCGATCACTCATACGTTCGAAACTCGATTATGGCTCCATCATATATGGTGGAGCCTGCAACAGCAACCTTAAACTTCTTGATTCTGTCCACCATCAAGGCTTAAGACTTTGCCTTGGGTCTTTCAGAACTTCACCTATTGATAGTCTCTACGCTGAGGCCGATGAACCATCTCTTACTCAACGTCGTATAAAATTGTCTTTACAATACACTACTAAATTATATTCTGATGAATCTAACCCTGCCTATAACTGTGTGTTCAATCCCCTTTATCAGGATTTGTATAACAAAAAGTCTTCTCTTGTTCCACCTCTTGGGCACAGAATTAAACCATTTATTTCTTCTGCCGGTATTGAGCTGGAAAGTATATCGCCTTCCCGTCTTCTTTCTTCTCCTCCTTGGCAGTTGGTTAGGCCACAAGTTGACCTAACATTAACATTTTTTAAAAAATCAGAAACAAATGACTTACAATATAAACAAGAATATCATCAATTAAAGCATAAATATAGCAATTACAAACCTTTATTTACAGATGGGTCCAAGGACGGTGGCGCAGTGGCTTGTGCCACTGTCATTGGATCCAGAACAATATCTTCTAGATTACCAGATAATAGTTCTATTTTTACAGCTGAAGCTAACGCCATATTAACAGCTCTCAAATATATTCAAAGACACCCGAAACGTAAACAATATATAATCTATTCCGATTCTCTTTCTTGCCTTCAGGCTATTAAAAATATTTCTTGCAAACATCCACTTTTAATAGAAATTATTGAATTGTATAATGATCTTGCTACTGGCCAATACGACATCATCTTTTGTTGGTTACCCAGCCATGTAGGCATTTCTGGTAACACACTGGCTGACCTTGCTGCTAAAGCAGCACTCAACAAATCTGTGACATCACTTCTTATTCCTTATAGTGATTACAAAGCCACCATTAGATCTTATATCCGTGATCTGATGCAAAAGAAGTGGGACACCCAAGTGGGTATCAATAAATTACATGAGACAAAACCTTACATTGGTTATACCCACTTGGGTTGTCAGTCCAGATTTGAAGAGGGTATTTTACGACGATGTCGTGTTGGCCACACTAGATACACTCATGCGTACCTGTTAAAAGGTGAAGATCCTCCATTTTGTATCCCTTGTGATGAGAGAGTCACGGTCAAGCATATTCTGCTTGACTGTGTTGAATTCTCCATCACAAGGGATAAGTATTTTACAGTTAAAACAATTAAGGATCTTTTTACCAGCGTTAATTCATTAATTCGTTAATTAATTACCAGGTTTTTTAAAAGAAATTGATTTTTTGGTTGAATTTTGAATAATATGTTTCTGTAAATAGATGTATTTTAATGACTGGTAGTTTGAATTAGTAACTTGAATTGTTGGTGGCTGTACCCTCAAAGGGGGTTGAAGTATTGTCAAATTATTGTCCTCCTGAGAGGGTACGTAAGTCCACAAACATACAAAGTAAATTCTAAATTTCCACATTTTTAATGGTAGTATAAGTGTATTTTTATTGTATGGCTAGATTTCCGAAATTGCTGACGGCTGAGGGGATGATGTAAATCCAGCTAGGGTCCATGCAGGTAGCAAAAGTACTGTAAGTCCCCATGGTCCCTAGTATGGTGATCTACCTTCAGTTGTTGGCAATCTATAGCCCAGTTTTATATTGTATTGTCCTCTATGGATAAATTGTTTTAGGCATAGCTACTAGTTTTACATTCATTTCTGTGATGTTCTAGTTGTTTTACTGTCCTTCGTCGACTGATTGTTATAATACTCATATATTCCATTTTAATGTTCCGTTCCCGTCACGATATGGCTGAAATATTGCCGATGTGACATTAAATTTTAACTCACTCACTCACTCACAGATATCAGGATCCCTGATCTCTAAACTTGTTTGCAACCAAGTTCAACAACGGATACAGACATTTGTGTCTCCAATACCAGATCCACAAGGCTGGGCTACAAATGCTTTCAGCATACCATGGTAGGGACTCAGTGCATATGTGTTTCCGCTTCCAGTACTATTGCCTCAAGTGTTACAGAAAATCAAGCATACAAGGGGACTACAACAGACTGTGGTCATGACCTATTGGTTAGTGAGGGTATGGTTTCGCAACCAGCTTCAAGACCTCGAAAATCAGTCCTTTAAACTACCAGTATGGCCGAATCTGTTAATTCATCCATGCGACAAGCAAGCTCTTGGATATCCATCCTCATCCATGGACCTCTTATCACAGAAAATGCTATTTTTGCTTGCCCTAGCATTAGCTGTCCGGATGTCAAAAATACAATGCGCTGGTTTTTGCGTGAACATTGTTGAGAACCATATGGGATTTTATTGCCTGCCTGACTGACAATTTCAAATCACAGTACTGTCTACAGTACTCTGTCCAAGTGACATGCAAGATTATAATTGTGCCCTATCAGTGCACTGAAAACCTACCCACAATGGACAAAGACAAGGAGAAAGAAATTCAAGTGCCTGTTCATTCCGTTATCAACTGAGACTCCTAAGGAAGTTTCAAGGAATACTATATTGATCTGGATGAGAACCGTTATATTATGAGCATACCAAGCAGCAGGCCTGGTGCCACCACAAGCTTCCAGTCCACATGAAGTATGAACCCTGGCATCCATGCTTGGTAACTGCTCAGTAACAACAATATTGGATTGCTGCTTTTTGGATATCTGATACAATGTTTGCCAACTATAACCAGGACATTTAGAGTTAGAAAGTTATAAAACATTGATAAATATATAAGGAGAAATTGAAGTCAAGTTAGGAAGAGTCAATGTACTGGGAAAGTGCATTAACCAAGTAATCAAATTTTATGGATTCACTTTTCTCGGGGGAAATGGCGATTTCTCTGAAGTAACATGAAACTAAGACCTTGTGATCATACATGAGTAGGCAAATGGACATTCGGATACTAATGGTCAGTGTGTCAATAAAAGGGACACGCAGAGGATCAGAAATAATTTGTTTAAGTATCTTCTGGCGCCTACCAGTCTGAAATATTATTTGATATTTTGTCAGGTATGTCAATGTTTGGTTGATGGATGGCTAAAAGTTGATTAACGAAGATGTTTTACACTGGAAGAATTTGATGGTACTGATAAAGTCTTAAAAAGGGACTAATGAAAGTAACTAATTATTAAGATTGGGTATGAGTCATTTTTGTATGACGTAGGACATTATTTCGGGGGAGGAGCCTAAATTGTCATGACTTCTATTTTGTTAGTTGTCCGGTGAGTGGTGCGCGATTCTGGGCCCCACCGTTGACTTGAGAGGTTCTCTCCGTATATTGAGAGAATGACTCAGATGAACTTATAGTATCAGAAGTTGTGCAAGAGACCAACAAGTTCTTCCAGGACATTGTAAACTACTGTTGTGTTTAGACCAGAGTCTAGGAAATATTTGAGGACCTTTGTTTGTGAAAAACATAACCAAAAATAAAAAGGACTTGAAAACCAAACTGGACTTATCCTTGAGTATACCGTCTGACTACATCATCCCCAGACAAAGAGTGGAGGAAATACAGATTGCCTAGGGAGAAGGGTATAACACCCCGACACCCTCAGGTAACACAACCCCCACGCCAGAGATATCACTGCCGAAGATGTCGCTGGCATTCACCAATTCGGCCCAGTGGTTGTAGCACAACAACTAATGGTTCCTGAAAGGCGCTTAGAAAAATCTCACCCTTTTTATCACATGACTTGAAGATGCCCAAAACACTCTTCAGAGTAAAATGGTTGAGAGTCCACGTATATGTCTCAGAACAGACAGGCATGAGTGATTATATCCCTGTACTTGTATGCTATTCTTGTACCTGAAGAAGGGATTGCATCTTCACTTGATGGATGCATCAAACAATGAATTTGCTATAAGATAACTAGACACGAGTATATCTAAAACCACACGAAGATGTCACTAGACACTTTCATTGACAAGCTTGTCAAGTGTGGTCCCCACAAGATACAGAATGAAAGCTGAAAGTTTGCAAGTCTACAGTGCCGTTTTCAAGTTCCCATGGGGGGTTACAGGAATTAAAACTGAAGACAACCAGAGAATACAGGAAGTGGCCTGACCAACCACCTATTCCATCGGATTCTGTCAAGCATAATAAGCATGAGTTAGGAAAATGAAAAATATGTAATTTTCTGATTAAAATTGATATTTTATCCTTATCCTGATTCATGAAGTCAGCCCTCCCATCCTCCTTTCTTATGACACTCTGAATCTCTGTAAATCCGGATGTTGGCCTGTTTGATTCGGTGAGAGTGACAAGCATGGCCAGTCCTGTGACCAGTTTACAGTTTACATTACTAATAGAAAGTTAGAGACTGCCATGTGTCCCTTTGCCTCAAGCATTAAGTTAAGGAGCAGATGTTATTGTGAAAATCTGAGCATTTTAAACTTGTCTGAATATGTGGCCCCTTTGCAGTGTGCAAGTTTTTGGTTTTGTTAGCATTTAGAGGGTCTACATTTTCATGAAACTTGTGCTACAAAATATTTCAGATATTTAGAATCACATGTTCACGACTGAAAGTTTTTGTGTGTTTTCAACATTTCATTTACAGTTACAGATAAATCAATGATGAATAATGAATATTCAGAATTTAGTGTTAAGTGTTTGACTGTTCAACTTTTGTTAGTTGAAAAGGTGTTTTATACTGTGTTTTTGCTGACAGATATTGACTACTTTTGTCATATTTTCTGTCACTGATGTGGGTTAAGGTTATTGTTTACTTGATAATGGAAACTAAAAACTAATACATGTAGTGTTATTTCAAGTTTCAACTTATTTGTAAGCTTGTTGCATCAGGTAAGATTTGAAAGACCTGTCAAACTGATGTAAGATATTCTTTTAACTTTACTGGCTTTATGATCATGAATACTTGCCAAATATATTTTGAATAAACTCTTTTTGAACAAACATTCAAATGTTAGAGGTGAGTATTGGGACTTGAGAAACACAACAGAATACTGTATATCATGTGTGAAAAATAGAAGAACAAGGTTACAATTGTTGATGTTAAATATTTCAATGCTGAAGAAGTGTCAGAAACTTGTGCAATTGTGTGTAGTAGCTGCAGATGTTTTTCAGTTTCTTTTGATGATGGAACTGTTGAATATTCTCATCCAATTTCCCTGAAACACTTGAACATTAGACAATCAGTAAATACACATGTATCCTGATACATATCGTATTGTATCTTGATGCAGTATCGTGATTCGTATCGTATCGTGAAATGTCTGTATCATCACACCTCTAATAGATACCAGCTTGTGCAGAAACAGGTGAAATAGACACCAATTTGTGCAGAAACAGGTGAAGTTGATATCAACTAGTGCCAAAAAGGGTGAAATAGATACCAACAAGTGCAGAAACAGGTGAAATAGATATCAATGTGTGCAGGAGGAGGTGAAATAGATACAGTCAGGCCGTGTTAGTCCGGACCCCGACAATCCGATTCCCGCAATATCCGAACAATAGCTAGCTGTAACCAATCTTGTTTACTATGTAAACTCATTACCTGTTGATTCAGTAATCTGGTGCTTCACTCTCCGTATCCGAACATTAATCAGCGGTAACAGATTAGCTAATTACACATAGTTTTGCTTCATTAATCCGGCAGTACATCAAAAAGGTTGGGATAATCCCTTAACACCATGAACCCCATTCAGTGATAATTGTTAAGTGACACTTGCGAGTTGTAGATGTCGTTAGTTTGTGATTTTGATCAATTAGTAGGTCTCACTTTTGGTTCCCCGTGAAGGTCCCGGGGTAGAATAGGCCTTCAGCAACCCATGCTTGCCATAAAAGGTGACTCAGCTTGTCGTAAGAGGCGACTAACGGGATCGGGTGGTCAGGCTCGCTGACTTGGTTGACACATGTCATCGGTTCCCGATTGCGCAGATCAATGCTCATGTTGCTGATCACTGGATTGTCTGGTCCAGACTCGATTATTTACAGACCGCCGCCATATAGCTGTAATATTGCTGAGTGTGGCGTAAAACTAAACTCACTCACTCACTCACTCACTTTTGGTTAGTTGGAGTAATACCTGTCATGCTTACTACCTGTATAAAACACTGATCGTGTCAAAATGAGATCACCTGACGCTTGTCAGTCATAATTGCAAGTCCCGCCCCTAGGTGTAAAAGATGTGAAATTACTGCAGCACAAAAATAAGAGAAAACCCTAAAGCCAATTTTGATCTTATGTGTAAACATTTTGGTCAAGAATTCAGACAGTCTATCGGCAAGAGCACAATTTCGGACATCGGATATGTTTTGTGATTGGCTATGATCATTTGACAGACAGATACAATCACGTGGTTGACACGTGATCTTACTTCGTAACAATGCTGCCAGTCACAAGTATGCCAATGTCAAACTGACCAGCGTGAAGGTTGATTTCTTGCCCCCAAACACCACATCGTACATTCAGCCAACTTGCATACGTTCGTATGTTTTTGTATTGCCATGTCAAAGGGAAGTAACCCTACTGTAGTTGTGTTCATAAAAGTTCGTTTCAGTAGTCCGTACGTTTCACTATCCGAACGTTTTTGATGAAAAACAGAAGTGTTCGGATTAACGTGGCCTGACTGTACCAACTAGTGCCGAAACAGGTGAAATAGGCATCAACATATGCAGAAACAGGTGAAATAGATACCAACTAGTGCTGAAACAGGTAAAATAGATAGCAACTTGTGCAGAAACAGGTAAAATAAATACCAATTTGCGCAGAAATGTGATATAAATTTTCACATTTAAAATCGTGTCAAAGTGTGGTTGTCTGCAGAAAGTAAACTTTGAGCCAGGGTTACATGACTCACATGGCAAGCAATATTTAACTTCACTTGCATTGTGATCATAGTAGAGTTTGATTTATAGGTGTTATATACAGTACAATTGAAATGTAGTTAACCATAATCCTATGTAATGTGTATTCATATGAGATGTTCTCACACCCTCCAAATCCTAATAACAACTAAAGTGACATGTGTCCCTAGAGCTTTGTAGGGTAATCCAGCTCAGTTTTGATCCAGTTCACATCAAATGCCTTCCCAGAAATTTAGAATGAATACACTTCGTGTTTCGAGAGTGTATTTTCTATAAATTGTATTATTGATTAAGTGATAATTAATATTGGGTCACAATGTTTAATTTTGAGTGATAGTTATTATGGGTCACATTTTGTATCATAATTGTTCAGTGCTATTAGCATTTTAGTGGCCATCCTTTAGTACTTTTTTGTGTTGAGTCCCATCTAGGATTCTCACTCTCACCCTCAGAGTCAGGCACCTAACTTAACTAAGAAAGTGTAATCCCAAATATAACATATGTTTCATTGGACCACTTTCTTAATGGCATTGGGCAATCATAGCCTTCGGTCATCAGAGTCGTACGAATTAACACTTATCAGAGGGATACACAAAACCCACAGCCTAGACTACCAGTTGTCTGACTTTCATTTTTGTGGAAGTTGCGGTGGCTGAGTGGGTTAGGCGGCTGACTTTGTGTGCTGGTGATTAGGTGCCTGACTCAGGGTGTGGGTTTGAATCCTGGATGGGACTCAAGTGAAGAAAGTACTAGAATTTGTACTTTACTAAGAAAGTGTAATCCCAAATATAATACATGTTAGACAGAGTGTTACTTGATAAACAGTGTGACAAATGGTCAATGAGCAAGAAATTCCCTTGAAATACCTTGACTGGATGTAGAATAGCTAGTAACCTGACCAGTCTTCATCTTGACACTGTTTCCTAGTGATAAAGGTGAGGTCTTATTTCAGAGGTTGTGAGCAGGGTCCCCAAGCCAACATTTGACTTCCACTTAGTGGAGCAGGAGGAACCTGTGAGGGAGAAGGAGGCCAATCAGGTATACACCCTGGGTCTCACTGTCTCTACAGATAGGGCCATAGAAAATACAAGCTGATTTGCCACTAGAAGTTTGAGGGACTTGAAATACTCTTATCTGCAAATATATGTTTCTTGGTATTTTTCAACTTTATGAACTGTATTGTTTCATGTATTGCATATCTGCTAACTACTAACTTCTCTCAAAGCTGAATTTGAATGAAATTTAGAACATGCATTCTTCATGTTACTGGCCTTATGAAACTGCACCCAAATACCACCTTTGTACAAGTGTGCAGCATGCCCTGTGTGAGCCCGGCACCTTGCCGAGACTCACCATTCTCCAAGGTGTGAATGAGTGAAAGCTTCAATTGCATAGAGAAAATTTATCAATTCTTTCAGTGTATTCTTTTGTTTTGTTTTGTTTTGGTTTCCTGTTTGGTCAGGCATAATTTTGTTCCCAGTGGACCGTCGAAGAAAGTGCAAGGGTAAGATTTCAGACTCAAACACATACACAGTCTGTGGACCCTTTGATACAATGGATGCAGAGGTGGTGATCAAGATGTTGTGGATTTGAAAGGTTCTGCTGGCAGGGTGATCTTCCTTGGTGCATCACATCACTCGCCAAACTGGCTTCTTTTGTCACTACAGTGGGAGGTGACTAGTTGATCACACAAGGTCAGATGACCTGTTTCTTAATGAAAGCATTGTACTTTTAACATATTAGGTTTCTTCTGCCACAGAATCCTCTTTGAAAAAATCATTCAGTAGAGCAGTTCAAGTCCTGGTCAAACCACTCATGCAACTTGACATGTCTTGAGGAATGTCTCTTACGGTTAACTCCTACAGAGATGTAATTTAAAGTGAGGAAATATATCCCATAAGTGTCCCATTGAAATCTTAGCATACAGCAAGGGTCAGGCAAATGAGGAGTGGGGAAGCATTTACCTAGCCTACCTGAAATATGAAATACTGAATTAAACTTTTAACAGATCACAGTCTTGTTTCCAAGGAAATGCACCTCCTCTTGCGACCTGACTGATACGGTTAGAAATTCAAATTTTGATTGAAAAAGAGAAATATATTTTCAAAATGTATGCTTTGTTGACTGCCTGCATCCCTACCTTTTGCTATCCATCTTCATAACATACTTATGTACACAATGGCTTAATATCATCCTGAACCGAAAGGTCAATTTTGGGATATTTAATGGAATATTTTAATTAAATTTTTAAAACTCTTGATGTTACACAGTTGTATTTTATTTTGTGTGTTTTGAATCCCCCAAGCAGACCCCATCTCCCATTCCCATGTAATTTTACATAAAGAAGAGAATGTTCTGTGGTTGTGTTGTGGCCTAATATGAATAGTTTCAAGTCTTTGAATGTCATTTAGAAGTGAAAATACATAAGAATGAAGATTTTTATGGACATCAACTTCTTTATGAGAGAACACAACGTTTAGGAGTTAATGCTTACTCCTTCATCAGGTGATGAAGGAGTAAGCATTAACTCCGAAACGTTGTGTTCTCTCATAAAGAAGTTGATATCCATAAAAATCTTCATTCTTATATGAATAGTTTGTATTAGTGTGAGTAGTTATAGGGCCAGGAACTTGAAGGATGCATGATCTAAATTTGGTTTCTATTTAGCAGCAAGAGCAGTCAGAGGAAATGCAGTTTATGAAAATGAATGTTCACAATATCAGATTTGCATAAAAATCCATAAGATCACAGAGTTACAACTTGATTGAACAAAACTGGAAGTTTTGATTGAATGAGAAAGGCTGGCAATATAGTCCAGATAATACCGTTATTACTGTGATAGTTTTTAAATGAATTTACTAAAGTCTAGTTAGTGTATCAGGTGATAATTACTTTATTGCTTGTGAGAGGTGATTTACAATAATTTTGTGTTCATGATCAGAATCCTACAGCAGTGGTACCTGTTGTCACCAGTACTCCTGACTCCAAACGTGGCCCTGAACCACAGCTGTCGGTAGGTCAAGAACCTCTTGGTTTTCTTCATGCACTAATTGATTCTGGGTTTAAGGGAGAATACTAGATAATTTCAGTTTCTGGCTGGGTGAAAGATAAAGTCATCAGAAACATCTGTCCCAATTTTTAAAGCAAAAGTATGTATATTTATATCAAACTTGCGAAAACAGCTTCTAAAGTCAGCTGAAATGGACAGCTGATGACACTTCACTGCTGTAACGGTACTCGATGTATGCGAGTCCAGAGAGGAAAACCCTTTTTGTTTACAATGTCGATAAACATCATGTGTTGGCCAATTTCAAGGTGTTTTTTAGTATTTGAAGCACAGGAATATTTCATTTGAAACCTCCGACTGACGCTGGCGGTTCCAAATGTGTTCCCTTGCTTCAAATACTCAATAACACTCGGAAATTGGTCAACACATGATGTTTATCTCCTAAGTGCTACAGTAATACAAATCATATTGTTTCTATCATTTTTGTAAATGGGACGTTTGTGTATCGTGTTGCCAGGGGGTGCTTGGCATCACCAGCCAAAGGAAAGAGCCACCATTTCTTCTGTTTCCTAAGTAAAGACAGATTTAGGCAGGAGAAACTTCCTGATCATTTCCAGCTGGATGACAAATACCCATTTCACCTTGCACAAATGTCAGTTGAAAGTCCAAAAGCTAGGATGAAGAAGGAATCAGTATCCAAGAGATTCATTTATACCATATCATTCTATGTTACAACTTGTGTTTTTTTTAGCATTGATTAAATCAAGTGTAACTGTGATGAAATACAGTATATATGATCAAAATCAGTAAAAGATTTCACAAGAGCCTAAAAATCTTTCACTATATTGTTGATTTGAAACACGAAATACGGAAGTTTACATGGAAATTTGCAGAATACTGTGGCAAATGATTAAGTACCTGTTTTGTTCATTGTTTTCCATTTTGTTGAATTATGTGAGGTGGCATCAAATTCGCTATTTGCTATCGATGAAGTCATTCTAAGGTTATGACAGCGCACCATAAGCAAAAACATTGTACTGACTAGGATTTTTAAATATAATTCACCAGGTCTCAAGGAAAAAAATTCTCTTCCTGGCTTATAATTGTCTGCTCAACCAGGCAGGGATCTTGTATGGGGACTTGATAATTTATTAAAGAGACCTAGGATCCTATTGGGTTTTTTGGCAGCAAAATAATTCCTTGCAACGTTGTAATTCTTGTAGCAGACAATTTATCTTTTCCCCCATCTGAAGCATAATTGTTTTTTTTAAAAATCCCAGACTCCCTGCAGTCACCCATTTGACACAAAAGCAACTGAAACAACATTTTAAGTAAATGTTTTGTTAGGGACTGGTCAGTTATTATAGGGATGGCTGTGCTGGTTGGAACTGCATCACATTTTGCTGACAAATAACATGCTCATTAACTTCAGGATTTCCCATATTAGGCAGACACTGCAGACATTTTTACGTGTGTATTGCATTTTACAGACTTTTTGAATGCCTTTACAGTATACTATGCTTGTCTCCGTACAGTGTTTCAGGTGTGAAATGTGAGCACAGTATATGATGTTTGTCTCCTTACAGACAGTGTTTCAAGGGTTAAATGGGTGCACAGCATACCAGGCTTGTCTCCTTACAGGCACTGTTTCAAGGCTTTAATGGGTGTAGAATATATACCATGCTTGTCTCTTTACAGTGTTTCAAGGGTCAAATGGGAGCACAGTATACCATGCTTGTCTCCTTACAGACAGTGTTTCATGGGTTAAATGGGTGCACTGTATACTATGCTTGTCACCTTACATTGTTTCAGGGGTTAAATGTGAGCACAGTATACCATGTTTGTTTTCTTACAGTGTTTCAAGGGTTAAATGGGAGCACACTATACCATGCTTTTCTCCTTACAGTGTTTCATGGGTTGAATGGGTGCACAGTATACTATGCTTGTCTCCTTACAGTGTTTCAGGGGTTAAATGTGAGCACAGTGTACCATGTTTGTTTTCTTACAGGCAGTGTTTCAAGGCTTAAATGGGTGTACAATATATACCATGCTTGTCTCTTTACAGTGTTTCAGGGTTTAAATGAGTGTACAATATATCATGCTTGTCTCCTTACAGTGTTTCAAGGGTTAAATGAGTGCACAGTATGCCATGTTTGTCTACTTACAGTGTTTCAAGGGTTAAATTGGCATACAGTAAGCCATACTTGATGCTAAATGTGATTTTAAACAAATCTCCAGTGCTTGTCTCTTGTCTCAGGGATAGGCATTTCCTTGTTGCTTGCCCTAAAGGGTGCTAAGTGATTTTAAGCACATTCACTCATATTGTGTTTGACAATCCCATTAAAGAAGTCACGTTGATGTCTGAGAGGTTATTGAGGTCATAATGAGAGACGTTTGATACCTTTGAAGGCGGACCTATCATCAGTGGCACCTCCTAGTGTGGGAGAAGATGAACTGCTTCCTCTACGTATTTCTGGTGATGTTGTCAACAGTGATGAGATTGTGTGTGCCAGCGATGTCAGTCTAGAAGTGGACATTCCTGATATAAAGGTATCTCCATGCATCTTGTCTTGGTTGACAGTCAGCAATGTGATAGCTGACACAGGGGCTTGTATCGCTTACAAACAGCATTCAAAAGACATATAGGTGTATAGACCCTACCCTAGTACTATATAAAAGGAAAGGGATGTAATGAAGAAACCACCCCCTCCTCAATCAAAGTTACATGTCACCGCGTGAAATATTCTTAAGGCCCTGTCGAGGCCAACAGATCAAAAGCAAGATGATTTCCCTACAAAATGAGCTATATATGGTCACAATTGGATCATTATTTCAAAAGTTATACGCTACGAATCATCGAAAACAGCTACCTCCGCAATTTCACGCCAAAATCATGGATCACCAAATACGGCGAAAACTCACCTTTCGAATTTGTTTATTAATTCCAACCACGTTGACAACACCAGCATTTGGCTGGATTCGATCGGTTGTGGCATTCCGAGGGTTGGAAAACTTATTGCAAAATCTACATGTCATTTTCTCGACAGTAAGCAAGCATTTTCACCAAAATCGGCAGCATTCCTACACACGTCGGCCATAAGTGACCTTTACATTCAAGTGAAGTGAGCAGATCTGCACAAACAGACTCGGGCCATTCGAGTGGCCGTTCCCACTGTATATTTTGATTTTGTTTATATAGTACAAGGGTAGGGTCTATACACCTGTGTGTCTTTTGTATGCCGTTTGTAAGCAATACAAGTCCCTGTGATTGCTGACACAATTCCAGTCATTGCATATGACACTCATCCAGCATGATATAGAAGCATTCTACTTTAAATGATGATAAATCAACAGCTGAAGGACTGCAGAAATGAAAACAGAATACCTTTATCTCCATTCTAGCACAACTGACATGCGTTGGAAATCCGGACACTCGCATGCACAAGAACACAGAGTTTTGATGGGGTGTTTTTCTAGGAATCGATATGGAATCGTCCAACTCCAGAACAGGATGTGCAATGATTTAGACAAAACCAATATAAATGCCAAAAATCGGTAAATAGCAAAAGGCACAACCATAGGCTGAGATTACTATATCTATCAAGTTTGGTCTAAAAATATTAAGTTATGCTCCGGAAACAAAATGATTGCGGACAAACAGACAGACGAGGATTATTTTTGTTTTTCCATGGAACATTTTGGTGTTAGTCTAATGGTGGGTTGGGCTTTGTTTCCGGAGCAGAACTCAAAAACTGTTCAATATTTTTGTGCAAAACTTGGTAGATATATCAGTCAGAAGTTGAAGTGGTGCCTTTTGCTATTTACAGGTTTTTGTGATTTATTATTTTCTCGGTTTTCATGGAAACGTTTCAGACTTAGTCTCAAAATGGAGGGATGGGCCTCGTTTCCGGAACACAATTCAAAAACCTTTCAATAATTTTCTGCAAAACTTGGTAGATATATCAGTCAGAACCTGAAGTGGTGCCATATGGTATTTACAGGTTTTTGTGATTTCAGATTTTTTTGGTTTCCATGGAAACGTTTCGGACTTAATCTCAAGATGGAGGGATGGGCTTCATTTCCAGAGCAGAACTCAAAAGCCATTCAGTATTTTTCTGCAAAATTGGTAGATATATCAATCAGAACCTATAGTGGTGCCTTTTGCTATGTACAGGATCTTGTGACATATTATTTTCTTGGTTTCCATGGAAACGTTTCAGACTTAGTCTGAAAAGTGAGAGGTGTGTTTCATTTCCAGAGCAGAACTCAAAAACTTCTTAATATCTGTTAGTCAAACTTTCTAGATATATGTGGCAGACCCCAAAGTGGTGCCTTTTGGTTTTTAAAAGGTTTTTGTGATGTATTATTTTCTTGGTTTCCAGAGTTAGTCTCAAAATGGAGGGATAGGCCTCGTTTCCGGAGCACAACTCAAAAACCTTTCAATATTTTTCTGCAAAACTTGGTAGATATATCAGTCAGAACCTGAAGTGGTGCCTTATGGTATTTACAGGATTTTATGATTTCAGATTTTTTTGGTTTCCATGGAAACGTTTCGGACTTAGTCTCAGAATGGAGGGGTGGGCTTCGTTCCCACAGCACAACTCGAAAACCATTTCATATCTTTCAACAGATCTTGGCAGATATATGAGACATATATCTTGAAATTGTGACTTTGCTGGTTTGTCCTTTCAAACATGTGGGGGCCGGGGGGATATGTCATCTTCTGATGACTCTTGTTTTGGATATTGAAACAACTTGTTTGTGTCACTTACATATGGAAACAATGCTGTTAGTTACATAGTTTACAACAACTAAACCATTTTATACTATTATATACAGTCAAAAAATCACATCACCCCTAAGGCACATTACTACAGACTTGGCCATGACCTACAAGTAGAATGACTCTCAAGTGTACTCACTTTAAACTTTCAAACTTTCTCCTGGAAGTAATTTTTTATCACCACGCTGCTTTTTTCAATTTGAAAAAGACCAGATATGCCAGTTTTGATATAGGACACATTTACGGTAGATGTGGATATGGTAACAACTGAAGATGCAGCATGGACCAAAGGCAACAGGTTAGGGATAAGTCGAGTGTTTTCACTGCCAGTGTGGAGAATGGCCGAGTCAAGCCGTTTCTGTGCTGCAGATAAATCATTGTTGTAGGATGATAAACTCTGATGGTTTTCGTGACCAGTTATTCTGACAATTTCTCTAGAGTCAACATCTGCATGTGATAAGAGTGTTACAGTGGTGGACTGAACACAGTGGTTTGTGTACTGCTTTAGACCTTTAGACGTCTGTTCGACAGTGAGAGTCTCGAAATCTGGCGATTGTCGATGAAACTCTAGCCACTCTAAATTGAATGAAAGGACACAAAAATGATATTGATTTATACTCTACTGTGGCTTTCGACATCTAACACTTACAGAAGTTCATGCAACTTTTCATAGATGTTATTTTGTCTTTTTAAGTTGTTTATCATGTTTATTAGCTCTAACGTCTTAGGATCTTCACACCCAAGGTGGCAGTTTGCACAGTAGTTTTACTTGGGGAATCCAAAACAATGGTCTCCAGTTCAGCGTCACACTTTGAAGTACTTTGAAGTGGGTTCATGTCTTCCTTCATCTGGGGAAGTAATGTTAATGTATTTTATTTTAATTTGTCTTTATGAAAATATATTTCATTTTAATTTTAGTTCATATTATTTTGTACTTGGTTTTGAAGTAGCAACCATGTGCAGTACAGTTGTAGAATCTAGCGTTAATTTAGTGACACTGAATGTTTACTAATAGATGTACCTATCTTCTCTTGTTGAAGAATTTCATTTGTATCAGTTGATTCCAGTAGGTTGTCATCAAACCATTCTGATTTTAGATCAAACTATCTTGTAGAGGCTACTGAGATGAAAATTGCCAGTCTGATTTTAACAACATGTTTGTTTACAAAAAATAGGGTCAGCAAGTGCTATGTATTCATGCATTCATATGTAATCTTTGATTCAGGTTTAAGGATGGCCACGTGCAACAATCAACCATTTAGAATCGAGTATCCGAAAATGTTGTGCTAGAATGTATGGCAATACCTTTGTCAAGAACCTGTAGAGTGACAACAATTCTTTTCATTCTTCATTGTAAACCAAAAGTCACTCTGTTGTGTAATCTGATTGGTTGAAAAACATGATCAAATGGTATTTGATTCCCGGAAACTGCAAGACTGTTCGCTGCATATTACAAACAATTATTTTGTTGTGTCATCAACAGTGGTGACGTCATACAAAGCATAAAAAGTCAGAATGACATCACAAATGAGCAGCTCCAGATGCTACCATGGGAACCAGCTGACTTGATGGAAACGAGTGCAGACAGTAGTGAGTGAGTGAGTGAGTTGAGTTTTACGCCCCGCTCAGCAATGTTCCAGCTATATGGCAGCGGTCTGTAAATAATCGAGTCTGGACCAGAAAATCCAGTGATCAACAACATCAATTGGTAACCGACATGTGTCAACCAAGTCATCAAGTCTGACCACCTGATCCCGTTACGACAAGCATAGTCACCTTTTATGGCAAGCATGGGTTGCTGAAGGCCTATTATACCCTGGGACCTTCATGGGTTGCACAGACAGTAAAACCCTTTTTGTTTACTTTTTAGCTTACAGTGTTGATAAACATCATGTCTTGGCCAATTTCTGGGTGTTATTGAGTATTTGAAGCACAGAAATACACACGGAAATGAGGCCATCAGCCGGAGGTTACAAATGAAATACTCCCATGCTTCAAATACTCAATAACACCCGGAAATTGGCCAACACATGCTGTTTATCTCCTATTTATACAGTTTATATTATGTAAGACTGAACCATTGTAAAACTGAAAGCTGTGTCAGTGTCCCTGTAAAATCAGGTATCATTTCAGAACATGCCCTTTATCTTCAGGGAGGATATATTTAGAAAACAAAACGTCTCATGTTGAGAGTGAATGTCTAAATTGCTATTTTGTCTGAATGTTTGAAGTAACAGAACAAAACTTTTATTTCATAATTGTAGAGTGTGTTAGTCATTTCCTTTTTCATACATTTTTCATGAAAAAGCAGGTTTGGTTTTCTTTTGGTATTGCTGTTGTGGATAGTTTTTCCTGGTCTTCATTTGCATCCACTGGCCTGGGAAAGCATCCAAATTCACTATTAATTGTTTCAGTGTTTCAATATTAGTTACCATGTCTTTGCGATTTATATTTAGGGCTTCTTTTGAGTCATTTAATGTCATGTCATCCATGACATGTCATTACTTCCACTGATAACAGCTGTCAGTAGTGGGGGTTAAGTTTGAGTCAGTTGTCAATGGCTCCAATGGGATTACAGTGGATTCTATCTAATCTGACATTCCCTGTATACTGACATGCATGCAGTCAAGTCTTGTTAATCTAACCTCCGTTTATCAGACAGTTGGCTTTATCCAACGTTTCTTTTGGTAACAAATTGAATAAACATAACTTAGTCTCATTATTTAGTCCGACATCCCCATTGATAATGTCAGATTAACAAGACTTGACTGTATTTGGTCCCAAGTGTGTCCCTACATGATATCAGGTAAGAAATGCACTCTAATCTGACACTCCCATCAGCACCAAAATCACTGACTCTGTCTACACCGACATTGTAATTTCTCCAGAGACTGTATTGGTCAACACATAGTGTGTATTTAAAGTCTTTTTCTAATGTGTAAATAATGGAATTTTGGAATTAGCTAATAAACAATAACAA
This sequence comes from Haliotis asinina, assembly GCF_037392515.1. Classification (NCBI taxonomy): domain Eukaryota; kingdom Metazoa; phylum Mollusca; class Gastropoda; order Lepetellida; family Haliotidae; genus Haliotis; species Haliotis asinina. The sequence continues at coordinate 403,222 of NW_027133899.1, forward strand.
TTAATTCTTCTTACAATCAAAGTATAACCCTCAGTATAAGTGATGAAATGTTATGTCATTAAGTGCAACCAACATATCATCTTATAATAAGTGTCATGATCAGGGCCCCTATTCTCGAAAAGATCCTAGCCCTAAGATATCCTAACTTTGATCTTACGGACTAGGATAGGTGTCCTACCTTATTCTCAAAAAGTATCCTAGTGCTAGCATATCCTAACTTGGGACAAATACTAGGATAGGTACTGACTTTTTAAGTCCATCGTAGTGGAAATCAACATGGTGTGGTACTTGTTTGTTCACCAATTTTGACGTTGTGAAAACTTTGTTAGAGCTGAATTTACAACAGCACGCAGTTTTTCTGAGTATAGAAGATTTCTTTAGTTTATATCATCAATTTATCAGTTGTGAATAAGACTTACTTGTTGCAATACACATATTCTTTACATCTACAACTGATATGCATTTTTATTCTTATTCTATCCCTTTTTATCCACAACATGGCTCTTTTCTGTCACATTCCTCTGAAATGTCAATGTCAAGGCCAACTTGATAAGGGAAGTAACTTCTGTTTATTTCCTAAGTGAATTTTCACTTTGTGAGATGACGCATAATGAAAGTTCAAGTCACGATAATCATTAAAAAAATCAAATGAAACTATTTTTTGCACGTATTAATTTTCTTTTTGGCAGACTTTCAAAATCTGACGACAAATGGTTTGTCCTAAATAATAATAAATTTGATATGATGAAAATATTGAATATGTTAACAATACTTATATCTGATAAAATAGTTTAGATTTATTTGAGTACAAGTTCACTCTATTTTCCAGGATACAAGGTATGAATTTTTATCATAAATATAATTAATTACAATTTCTTCTAGATCAAGCACCCGTGAAGGTCCCGGGGTAGAATAGGCCTTCAGCAACCCATGCTTGCCATAAAAGGCGACTATGCTTGCCGTAAGAGGCGACTAACGGGATCGGGTGGTCAGACTAGCTGACTTGGTTGACACATGTCATCGGTTCCCAATTGTGCAGGTCGATGCTCATGTTGTTGATCACTGGATTGTCTGGTCCAGACTCGATTATTCACAGACCGTCGCCATATAGCTGGAATATTGCTAAGTGCGACGTAAAACTAAACTCACTCACTCACTCACTCTAGATCAAGCAAGTCCACCAAAAGCTGAATTTCACCACTTTCAAACCTTTTACTTCGATTTCTAGTCTCGCCATTTGTCTTGGAAATGAGATCGTAGCTGCCCTTACATATGTGTTTTTCATGCAATGAGTTACATGTATAGATAATATTTAGGTGAACTTGATGAAGATTTTTATGCTCCCGGCATGGAGGGAAGGGCTTTGTTTCTGGAGCAGAACTCAAAATCCGTTTTTTATTTTTCTGCAAAATTGGTAGATATACCAGTCAGAAGCTATAATGGTGCCTTTTGCTGGTTACAGGTTTTTGTGATTTCTTAGTTTCTAAGTTTCCATGGAAATGATTCAGACTTTGTCTCGAAAGTGAGAGGTGTGCTTCGTTTCCGGAACAGAACTCAAGAACTTCTTAATATCTGCCTGTGTAACTTGGGAGATATATGTGGCAGACCCCAAAGTGGTGCCTTTTGGTATGTACAGGTTTTTGTGATTTACTATTTTCTCGGTTTCCATGGAAACATTTTGGACATAGTCTCGAAAGTGAGAGGTGTGTTTCATTTCCGGAGCAGAATTTAAAAACTTCTTAATATCTGTCAGTGTAACTTGGTAGATATATGTGGCAGACCCCAAAGTGATGCCTTTTTCTATCTCACCTACTGAAGAGCAAGCTATCCTAGCTAGGATCAGTTACTCAACTTAGAACAAGCATCAACTCCACGGGATGAACAAGAAGATCATCCACCGTCGTCATCGCAGTTCGGAGAGAGATCCCGCATGGGTGAGTGCACTCACGTGAATGACTACGTTCGTGTGAGTGAGGATGCTCGCTCGAGTTAGTGCTGTCACAGGTCTACTCGTCAACGTAGAAGATCTTCATCAATCTTCTCAGCTCGTCGAAGGCGCCGTCAGCACTCATCGTCCCCTTCAGACCTGGACTCACATAAGAAGGATCATTGGCATCCATCGAATGCGTTGCACTCACGGATGGATAAAGACAGATACTGCCGATATTCATCACCAGAGAAAGCCCTCTTCTCTGACTCTGAAGTTACATCGTGGATCATGAATGGTCTGGACTTAGTCTCACCATCCAAGGACTCCAACGAAATCAACACTTATAGGATTATAATCGGTGGGTCAAAGTTCAAGTTGATGTTAGAACAAGTTCTACTCTCTCCGTTACCACTACGACAATGTGAATGTCTACTCAGTCTGCTCACGTCACCTCAGGATATGACCAGACGAAGATGCCTACAAGTACATCTATGACAGCGGTTCCTGAGTCACGGTTTCATGTCCTGATTGGTTTAGGGCGATGGACATCTTAAAACCACACCTGCTATTTGGGGACTCACCAATCGAATGTCTGCGCAGGAACTTAAATTTTACAGTCGGTATTCAACAACCATCTCTGTGTAGACACGTCTCTCCAAGGATGGGGTGCCAATCTTAACATCGAGGTTGCAACAGGAATCTGGAAGAAGGAAGATCGAATCAACCAGTTGGAGATGAAAGTGGTGATGCATGTTATTCATCACTGGTCGACAACACTAAGAGACAAGATACTGATGATCCACACAGACAACACAACAGTGGCTTTTAAACATAAACAAGCAAGGGCCAGTGAGATCGCCATCCCTACTACACCTGACGTTTCAACTCTTTGACATGGTCGACAGTCTGAATCTCCAAATAAAAACATGTCACATACCTGGAGTCTGCAACATCGTGGCAGACGCCTTATCTTGTCCTCTTCGTCCATCACCAACAGAGTGGATGCTGCATCAAGAGGCGTTTCAACTAATCAACCAGGCATTTGGAATCGCTGCAACAACCTTTGTGTCATCGGTACCAGATCCATTTGTCTGAGCTACAGACGCTGTCAGCATCCTGTGGGAAGGACTAAACGCGTTTGTGTTTTCCCCTCCAGTGCTGCTGATCTTGGTCGCACCATACTGTCCAACGAGACATTGGTTTCCAACACTTATAGAAGAGTTAGGACAACCAGTGCTACAATTACCAGATTGGAAGAATCTTCTCGCCCATCCTCGCACAAAACAGTCACACGGCAAGCCATCTGCGTTCAGACTTCATGTATGGACCGTATTAAAACCTGTTTGAAACCCAGTGGATATTCGGCGAGAGCAGCGAAAGCAGCCACCTTAGCCTTACGGAAATCCACTCATACACTATATGATCACCATTGGAAACGAATTGAGGCATATGCCAGGGAGAAAGGATTCTCAGTGATTAAGGCAACTCATTCTCAGACAGCAGATTATCTATGCCATCTATGTCATTCCAGAGGTCTGAATGGCTCTACATTATCTACATCCTTGGCAGCTCTCAGTTGAGTCGTCACCATGGGAATGGGAACCAAGCTGACTTACGTACCAGAGTTACTTGCCTTTCTACGCTCCTTCAAGTTGGGAGATCAACAACACAGATTTAGAGAAGTTCGATGCAAGTCACCAAGAAAGAGCTCACTTGGGTCTGCGACAGGATTTCATCACAGAGAATCAACTGCCAGGTCAACCGGACAGACAGTTCTGCATGCCGGCCTTGTCTTCAATCCTGGGACCTCATGATATGCAAGACTTATCATTATGTCCAGTCAGACCATTGAAAATATACATTGCACGTACCAAGTCTAGAAGACAATTGTTCAAGCACCTATTTATCCCTATATCTAATCAGACACCTACTGAAGTATCCTGCAACACGATCTCAGTGTGGATCAGAGCTGTCATACTTAGAGCATATAAAGCAGAAGGATTGGAACTTCCGCAAGCCTCCAACCCGCATGAAGTCAGAGCCCAAGACATGGCCACGGAGGACGTCACTGGCATTGCTCAGCCACTAACAGTCCCCCGAAGGCGCTGACTCCTCTCACCCGACATGTCACGCAGACGCTCTACAGAGTGTAATGGTGGAAAGGCCATGTGCACGTCTTGAACAGAGTAGCATGAGTGATTATGACCCTGTACTCGTAATGAAGATACTTGTACATGAAGTTGGGTTGCAACTAGTCTCGATTGCTATATCTTGACATTTAGTTGCTTCAGAAACTAGCAGGACGCTAGTTACTTTTGATGTCATCACGTGCCAGTCAACGAAGCCTTCTGTGGAAGACAAGTTTGACTGGATGTGATCCCCCCAGAATCAACAATGAATATTAGAACAGGACTGAATTATTGCTGTTACAAGTTCCCGCTAGGGGGAAATTATTTGATGTAATTTTGACAACCAGCAGAATCCAGCATGTCCTGACCCACCGCCGTTTCCGTCGGATTCTGTAAGCAATTAAGCATGGGTCAGGATAAGGAAAAAATATGTAATTTTCTGAACAAAATTGATATTTTATACTTATCCTGACTCATGACGAAAGCCCTCCCAGCCGCTCCTCAAAGGCATGCTGAATTCCTATAATTCTTGTGTCTGGCAATTCTTAAGGAGAGTGTGACAATCATGGCCAATCAGCTGACCATGTGCTTTGTTAAAGTGAGGCTACTTGTGGGTGAGTGTATTTTTACATCTGCTTCTTTTAGAAGGGAACTTTAAGGGATTTCAGGTGTTCCACTACCTTTGCCAGGAAGAGGAGATAAGCAATTAAGCATGAGTCAAGAAAAGGAAAAATTAGAGCATGTCAATTTTATTCAGAAAATTAATTATGAGCACACATTTCATTGTGTTAAATTTTGTGGTGTGTTCCAAAATGGCTGATTTGGTGTCTGCTTTGTTTGTGGATGTCACGTGTTCCTGGATGCGTATGTTTAGTGATCTTGATGTTTGACCAATGCAGTTGCTCCAAAAGTCGCAGCTGATGTTGTAGACCACACATTAAGACTGTTGTTGTTTTGTAGTTTGTTTCCTTTTGTTTGCCTTGATGATGGTTTTGAGAGGTGTGGCCGTGGAGAAGTATGTGTCTATGTCTGTTTGCTGTTTACGTGAGCGACTGATGTGATTTTGCTGATATAGGGCAGTGAGATGCAATAGGGTGTGGAGTGGAGCTTGCTAGTGATATGTTTGGGTGGTGGTTTGAGTCTCGTGGGAAAGTTGTTATGTTAGGTGAAGACATGCCTGAGGTGTTTAAGTTGGTAACTAAAAACTTAAGTTTAAAGTCATGTAATGTGAATCACTGTGAGCCTTGCACCTTATTCAATTAATGCTGCTAAATTTTCTGTTCTTTTCAGAGTGGCAGAACAGATGTTCCACCTGCTTTGAGATTCATGTTCCCAAGTGATATATTTAAATCTAAGAAAATGAGTTTGTAATGGGTTGTTATGAACTTACAGAACTCCCAGTACTTCCAAGTGAAGACAATCGACTAGCAATTGTATGATAACAGTCTGTAAATTATCAAATTTGGACAAGCCAGTGGTGGACATTACAGGGGAATTTCCCTGAAATTGAACCCTCTTGAACTGGATTATAAGCATTCTGCCAAGTCACTGTCCTCAAGGCTAACAGATCCACTGAGTTGCTTCCTTGAAAGCATAACTTATTGTAGACCATTTCTTCCTAATCCACCAAGGGGTGATTGTTGGCTTAGAGCGTGAGAAGAGGTCCAGATGGGAAGCCACGCAGAGGCAGCTGAGTTTCCAACTTGCCTGTCAGGTTTCTCACACAAACTGGTAAATTTATTCTTCTGTTGACAGGCTGTTGATCTCAGTTCAGGTGTCCCTGGCTCCAGTGACCTTGCTGTGGAGGTGACACCATCAGGCTCAGCAACAGTGGCAACACACACCCCAACTAACGTTCACACCAAAGCAAGACAAGAGGTGAAGTTGAAGCCAGATTCAACTAGTCCCCAGACCATAAGATCAGGCCTGAAGAGGAGAACTGTTTCATGCAAGCTCACTCGCTGTGTGGACATGCAACTTTGCCAGGCTGCCCGAGCATCCAGTGATGTTCATACTTCACTTGGTCACTCAGCCGTTTCAAATGCCAAATCTCTAAGGAGCTGGATGTATTTCCCTGGATGCAGCAATGGGAGTAAGACCAAAGGCAAGACACAGAAAACTGCTGCACAAGTTGAACAAACCCACCCTTCTCAGCATCCTCTCTGTTATTTGGTGGGTGTGGTTAAGAACTGTCAGATAGCTCAGGCATCTGGCAAGGTCAAGGTCATGTCCAAGTCCAGGAAGCTGATGGAGGCAATAGCACAGGCACCTCAAGGTAAGTATTGTTGGATAGATCACCTTCAGAAACAAGTAGATGATCCGGGTACATTGATGTTAGTTTCACAAGCTACTCCAACAGTGAGTATAGACAGGTTGGCCTAAATGGATAGAACCAGGTAGATCATCCAGGTACACAGACATTGCTTCACATTAGGTACATGTAAGTACATCCAGGTAAAAATCAGGTAGATCCACAGGCAACTGTAGCAAATTAGAAAGTAAATTCATTGGCACCTCCAAGACAGTCACCTTATACTGACAATGACCTGTTGTGACAGTGAGTACCCACAAACTGGTATTGGTAACAAGTGATGCTAATGCTGATGCAAGTTACAACTTGAAGGGCAAGATTTCACAAAAATGAACCTTTTTATCTTCTACTTTGTTATCATGAGAATTGTTTATCATGTACTTTTATAACCAAAACGAAATAGATATAGGAGAAGTAACTTAATTATATTTTGTGTTATATCGATTCAAAGTTTCTACATTAACCAAGAGTTCTATGTTTACAATGAACACACCATGACTTACATACCTTGGAACTGACATCACTGGTGCCCTAATGATAAGTGAATGACATCGTTAGACCTTATTAATCCCATTTCACGGGGTGCTTGTAAAGGTGTGATTCTTGTGTCTCAATGCACAGGCTACTGTTTTAGTCCTGGCTGTCTGCTAGTAATGTGGTCGGTTCCACAATGTTACATTGTACAAAAAGTGTTACCACGTAACCAAATTGTACAACATTCAACCTGACTTGGTCGTCTTTCCAATCAACAGTGCCTTCTTTCACCAATTAAAGCTCAAACGTATATATGCACTACATCTTGCTTGCCATCCATGAATGTAAAGGCATTCTACTTTTGGTACATTCCTACATATATTGTACAATATGTGGCCCTCCTCTTCCACTTGTACTTTGATGTCCAAACTATATCCAACTATATATATCCTGAGGCATCCTGTTTGATATTTGTTTTTTTGTTTCTCATTGCAGGGCAAATTAAGTGAAAATGACATGGATTGTAAATCTAGCCAATCATGACACTAAATCACCATTTGTAATTTATAATATGTCTTAATTTTAATTTAAATGTTGAATTTCACAGGGATGAATTGCTTTGAAAAAAAAAAGAAGAAATGAGTCATCAGATGATGACATATGCCCCCGGCCCCCACATATTTGAAAGAACAAATCATCTGACAGATACTTGATGTTTTCTCAGATTAAGTTTGAATCGTTTCCATGGAAGTCATGAAAAATATAAATGCCATATATATATATATATATCTGTAAACAACAAAAAGCACCACTTCAAGATCTGTCTCATATATCTGACAAGATCTGTTGAAAGATATGAAATGGTTTTTGAGTTGTGCTCTGGAAACGAAGCCCACCATCCATTTTGAGACTAAGTCAGAATTGTTTCAACGAAAACCAGGCAAAATAAATATGCCCAAACACTGTACATAGCAAAAGGCACCACTTTGTGGTCTGCCTCAAATATGTGCCACGTTTTGCTGTAAGATATTGAAAAGTTTTCAAGTTGTGCTCCGGAAACGAAGCCCATCCCTCCATTTTGAGACTAAGTCTGAAACATTTCCATGGAAACCGAGAAAATAAAATGTCACAAAAACCTGTAAGTACCAAAAGGCACCACTTCAGGTTCTGCCACATATATCTAACAAGTTTTGCTGACAGATATTACAAAGGTTTTGAGATGTGCTCCGGAAACGAAAAAAACCTCTCACCAAGTTTTGCAGGAAAATAAAGAACGGATTTTGAGTTCTGCTCTGGAAATGAAACACACCTCTCACTTTTCAGACTAAGTCTGAAATGTTTCCATGGAAACCGAGAAAATAGTATGTCTCAAAAACATGTAAGTACCAAAAGGCACCACTTTTGGTTCTGACTGATGTATGTAACAAGTTTTGTAGAAAAATATTGAATGGGTTCAACGAAGGAAACGAAGCCCATCCCTCCATCTTGAGACTAAGTCCAAATTGTTTTGAATGAAACCAGGAAAATAATAAATCACAAAAACCTGTAAATAGCAAAAGGCACCACTTTGGGGTCTGCCACACATATCTACCAAGTTTTGCAGAAAAATATTGAACGGTTTTTGAGTTGTGCTCCGGAAACAAAGCCAATCCCTCCATTTTGAGACAAAGTCCTAAACATTTCCATAGAAACGGAGAAAATAATAAATCACAAAAACCTGTAAAGGGCAAAAGGCACCACTTTGGGTCTGCCAAATATATCTAACAACTTTTGCTGACAGATATTACAAAGTTTTTGAGATGTGCTCCGGAACCAAAAACACACCTCTCACTTTTGAGACTATGTCTGAAACGTTTCCATGGAAACCGAGAAAATAATAAATCACAAAAAACAGTAAAAAGCAAAAGGCACCACTTCAGGTTCTGATTGATGTAGTTTTGCAGAAAATATTGAATGGTTTTAGAGTTCTGCTCCAGAAACGAAGCCCACCCCACCATTAGACTAACACCAAAATGTTCCATGGAAAAACAAAAAAAAATAAAAATGCCCAACCTCTGCAAATAGCAAACGGCACAATTATAGGTTGAGATAATTATATCTATCAAGTTTGGTCTAAAAATATTGAACGGTTTTTGAGTTATGCTCCGGAAACAAAATGATTACGGACGGATGGACGGATGGACGGACAGATCAGGTGTCGACTATATCCCATTCATTACATGCCAGGGGGATACAAATAACATCCAGGAGATTTCCAGAATATGTCAGATGATTTACATGTCACATTTATGCGTATACATTGCTTGAAGCAATGAAGGTTTCCTTCCAAACATCCTGCATACTTGTGTTGATGAAAACTCCATTTTGAGAAAGTGGCATCCCGATATTGATGTCATACGTATGTCAACATTATTACACGTATTTTATATTTTCATTGAGGTGAGGTTATGAAAGAAAATGCACACAGTCATTTCTATCTTGCTATCTACACTTTCAGTTCTAGTGCTTCTTTTGTATATTTACATCTGTGTTTTCAAGTATTTACATCTTTTGGCTTTGGGACTAGACAGGAGACCAGTTTTGCTGGCACCAATTACATCATAATCAAAGGGCAGTAACTGTGGCCTGTTCACTTCGGCCAACAGAGGCCTCATCATGGCGTATCATTTCTGCACTCATAGTACTGGTTGCACATGTACTGTAAGTAGAATGAGTATTTATTTTCAAACATTAGTGTTAAACAATTAAAAATTCCATTTTGGTTCAAATAGGAATAAAAGTAATATTTTAGTGTACATTTCCCATGTGCTACAAGTGTCACAGTGTGCTTCCATTTTACTACAGATGCAATTAGGGCCACTGTGGGAAGAGTGACTCATGCATAGCCCTGTGGGAGGAGTGACTTGAGCATAGCCCTGTGGGAAGAGTGACTCAAGTAAAGCCCTGTGGGAAGAGTGACTTTAACATAGCCCCGTGGGAAGAGGGTGACTCAAGTATGGCACTGTGGGAAGAGTGACTTAAGTATATCCCTGTGGGAAGAGTGACTCAAGTATAGCCCTGTGGGAAGAGTGACTTAAGCATAGCCCTGAGGAAAGAGTGACTCAAGTATTACACTAGTGGAAGAGTGAGTCATGTATAGCCATGTGGGAGGAGTGACTCAGTATAGCCCTGTGGGAAGGTTGACTCACTAGTGGAGGAGTGACTCAGTATAGCCCTGTGGGAAGGTTGACTCACTAGTGGAGGAGTGACTCAGTATAGCCCTGTGGGAAGGTTGACTCACTAGTGGAAGAGTGACTCAAGTATAGCCCTGTGGGAGGAGTGACTCAGTATAGCCCTGTGGGAAGGTTGACTCACAGTGGAAGAGTGACTCAAGTATAGCCCTGTGGGAAGAGTGACTCAAGTAGAACACTAGTGGAAGAGTGACTCAAGTATTACACCATGGAAAGAGTAATGTGCACTAACTTAGTTGTGAACTATTGCACTGCTCATTGTGTATTGTTTTCTACTAGCAATTTGCTGATGTATGTAGCAGTTTTCTCCATGTCACTAAACTGTGAACATGACATCAACATTTAATACATTGTTTCAGTCCACTGTTCTTACTATTGATTGTGACTTATTCTCTATTAAGTTGTAAAATCTGTATGGTAAGTGCTCATACAATTTTGTTTATCAAATGCAAGATGTACACTATTAATGCTGTTGACTGTATAAATTCTATTACTGTCAGGACTGAAAAACGTTTGATGATGAAATGTTTGGCATATTAGTGCTGTGATAGTAATGGACAGTTTTCAAAAGAGAATGCAGATATGGGATACATTAGTGCTGTGATAGTTGTGTACAGTTTTTTCAAAAGAGAACACAGATATGTGATATATTGGTGCTGTTACAATGATGGACAGTTTTTCAATAGAAGACACGGACATGTATTATATTATAATTGTGATTATGATGTACAGCTATTTAAGGGAGGACAGAGGCATATGTTAAATCAGTGCAGTGCTTATAAAGTGCAGTTTTTCAAAAGAGGACACAGGGATGCATTATATTAGTGATGTAATGATGTACAGCTATTTAACAGAGGACACAAATTCTTTCAAAGTACATTATGCTCATCTGAACCAAGGTGGTTGATGACATAGTCTATTTATTGATCTGTCTTTACTTCTGTCACAAACCTGACAATTTTAACATTAGGTCAGCGGTGCTGAAACCTTGCAAGGATGACCTCAGCTATGTTATTAAATGCAAAAGTGCTGTCAGAATTGTGATAATTTATGCACTGTACTCATATATTTCTTTGTCATGAGCATGTTTGAAATAAAAAAGCAAACTTTCTGTGTGTGTAGCACAATGTATGTACATTTTAGCATTATGTACATGTAGCCATATGTGTATGCAACATCATGTCCTACCCCTTACTTGTTTGGAGGCTGGAAACTCACCACAGAGCCATATTGAACGTGTTGATGACTGTTACCCTACTCTGTTCAAAATGTAATAAATCTTTATATGTTCAGGTAAAAGTGGTCATCAAAACAGTTTGGACCCATTACTTCCGTTACTGTTATCAGGACTGGTCAATATAGATCATTGTGAAAAGGATGTTGAGGTGTCATGTTTAATAGCCTCCTGCTGTGACAGTATGTTACAGATTGGTTTTATTACAGGGAGAAGTGAAGGACGGGAATAGATGAGAAATGTGTAAAGGGTTTCACATTATTGGATTGGTTCAAAGGACTGGAAATCTAATTGGGTGGGGGCGGGAAAGACAGGGTGCCATCACACTTTTCTTGTCTGTTTGCTTTTATGGCTCACCCCCTTCTGCAGTTCACACTTTTGTTTGGAAATGTCAGTTATGCTGCAATATTTGTAAATGAATTTTTCTGTAGATACGTTTACTGTTTGCCAGTGTTTGGTATGGATAAGAATAAGTTTCTGTTGTCCCTGGTAATGTTGGATGTCCCCATCGGATATTATCAAATGATGACGGTTTAGTATGTATCAATCTTGCAAAATCTGTGGATTGTTTCTTTTACCCAACAGAGTCAGGGACATTCTTGCACAAAGCACATTGGTTACATGTAGAAAATGAAGTAAAGATTCATCATCCTAAACTTGCAGTTTTCTGTTTTTCGTGTTATACAGAAGTTCTGTGTTCATTGGAACATCTCCACCTACTATATGAGCACATAGCCTGGACACAGCTTCCTATGTGAGAAATCACTACAATGTCGAAAACAGAAACTACCCGACAGCATAATTTTTACCAGATTTCTAAACTTTCATCTCCCAATACACATTCACTCGATAATAACAACAGGCCTTCTTTTAAGAATGGATATCAACTTCTTTATTGTAGATAACATGGTGTTTCTGAACATATGCTTGCTCCTTCAACAGGTGAACAGTAGGCAGTACCAAAGGGAAACATATTCTGAAGTGCTATAAAGAAACCATGTTCAACAATGTTAAAGATTGAAAATATAATACAAACATGAGGCCAGTAATGTAATAAAACAAGATGGTAATTGACTTGATGAAACACAACACAAACAAGAAGAGGCCACTGATACACTAAAGTAACGTGGTAATGATGGGGTAAAGAACACAAAGATACTGAAAAAAACAACAAGAGGCCAGTGATACGCTATAAACATAGTAATGAAGGGGTAGATAGTACTGAAAAAAGTGGGCAGGCCAATTATGCAATGCAAACATGGGGGAAGAACATAAGATGAGAAGTGTGTTTATATAAATAGGTCCCAAGCACATGGTAAGTGGTCATGGTTGATGGCTGACTGTATGTCTATGCTTCCTTAAGCTTCCTTTGGTGCTAGTTTTTGGACACACATCTCATCCTATGTTCTTTCCTCCTTGTTTGCACTGCATAACTCACCTAATCACTTTTTTCAGTATTCTCTACCCATTCATGACTATGTTATTCTACTGCATCACTAGCCTCATCATGTTGCTTTCAGTGTATCAGTGTCCTCTTCTTGTTTGTGTTGCATTCCATCAAGTCAGTTACCATATTGTTTTATTTCATTACTGGCCTCATGTTTGTATTATATTTTCTGTCTTTAACGTTGTTAAACATGTTTCCTTCTTAGCACATCTGTATATATATCCACTTGGTACTGCCTTCTATTCACCTGATAAAGGGAGCAAACATATGCTCAGAAACATCAAGTTATCCACAATAAAGGAGTTGACATCCATAAAGCTGGCTTTTCTCATGCTTTCCACTTCTAAATGTCTTTCAAAGATTCTTCTTCAAAGATAAGCCTTCTTTTGTCTAGTCTTTTGAAATACTTATACCCTCAGGCCCCCTCTAAGTATTTGAAGGAATTACAGCAAATTGGAAGGAATTGCATCTCAAATGTAAACAAACGCAGCCCACTCGCGAAACAATTGCAGTGATATCGGTAGTTTAGCGGTAATAACAGAAACACATCGCCTCTATCGGAAGCAATGTCGGTAATACTGGAAACACGCTCGGCCATCTTAGGAGATTTTTCGGTCGCGAGCGGAAACTCACGTAGCAAAACATGGCGTCGTTGGAAGAAGCACCCATCTCGGTGAGTTTTGTTTTTAGTTCCTACTATCACATTTTTATACTTATCCATCTTAGACCATCCGTGTTGAATGCGTTAAGGTATGAGGTGTTGTCGGGGCAATAGCTTATGTTTTTAGGAAAAGATTGTCACTGCAGAAGAGTGTCACAAGTCATGCCCCTGGAGGTTGTTTACATCTGAACATCAAAGTCGTGCTGATGATTACGAACATGCGCTAGATATAACATTGGGTTTTTTTTGTAAAATGTGTTTACATTTGTCAATTGCACTTCATAGGAAGAAACATTATGGTTCATAAACTTCTTAATGGCATACATTCATGATGTTCGTAATCATCGGCACGACTTCGATGTTCAGATGTAAACAACCTCCAGGGGCATGACTTGTGACTCTCTTCTGCAGTGACAATCTTTTCCTAAAAACATAAGCTATTGCCCCGACAACACCTCATACCTAAACGCATTCAACACACAGCAAAATGGTCTAAGATGGATAAGTATAAAAATGTAATAGTAGGAACTGAAAACAAAACTCACCGAGATGGGTGCTTCTTCCAATGATGCCATGTTTTGCTGCGTGAGTTTCCACTCGCGACCGAAAAATCTCCTAAGATGGCCAAGCGTGTTTCCAGTATTGCTGACATTGCTTCCGATAGAGGCGATGTGTTTCTGTTATTACCACTAAACTACCTATAGTGCTGCAATTGTTTCGCGATTGGGCTGTGTTTGTTTACATTTGAGATGCAATTCCTTCCAAATTGCTGTAATTCCTTCAAATACTTAAGGGGGCCTGTACACTTAATTCACTGAAGCTCTTCATTATTTTGTTGTACAGAATTTATGAAACTCAAAGTGCAAAATCAGCTCTCTACACAAATCCTTACAAAAACTGAAACATCTTCATCAATCCAAACCAGAAAACTCCTTTGTCCTAACACCAAGACCATAACTACACACAGACCGGGATGATGTGTTGGAAACCTAATCTGTCCCAGAGTACAACACAATGGACAACTTTATGAAGGTAGTGGTTAACAGACAGATGTAAACACACAGTTGCTGGACTACAGTCTTCCACAGTTGAATTTTATTTACATACCAAACTCTGACAATATCTTCAAAATACACATCTTAAAAACATTTTCCAGAAGATCATCTGAAAGATTACTCTGAACATCGTTTCACAAACAGGTGTTGTGATCCAGTCCATCTAACCCTACCCACATAGCTGTGATCCTGTCCAACTAATCCCATCCACACAGCTGTGGTCCTGTCCACCTAAACCCACCCACATGGCTGTGATCCTGTCCACCTAACCCTACCCACACTGCCGTGATCCTGTCCACCTAAACTCACCTATATGGCTGTGATCCTGTCCACCTAACCCTACCCCTACTGCTGTGATCCAGTCCACCTACCTTCACCCAGATGGGTGTGATCCTGTCTACCTAACCCCAACCACACTTTCGGCGATCTTATCCCCTCAACCCCACCCACACAACAGTGATCCAGTCTTCCCTGCCCACAATTATGACACATTTCATTTCTTCTTGTGCCTAACATTCTGTGTCTTCGGGAACAAGGAGGGGTCAATCTGGTCGTGTGTCAGTCCCTTCACTGAGAACAACCTCTCTGCCCGTTGCTCTACCGTACCACCACACTTCAACCCTCTCTGGGTCAGGGCAAACTTAAGGCGATCCATGCCTATTACTTCCAGCTCCGAGGCAGATGAGAACTCAGAAAGGTCAATCTGAGGAAGAAATGAAGAATAATAGTCTCAATCTTTCAAATATCATCGTCCACTAAAACAGAGTATGTGAAAGAAAACTGTGATTCTCTCCTCAGACTAAAGATGACCCATGTTATGTAAAATTATGTACATGATAATGTTTTCATGCATACAGTGATTTCAGAGTTGAAACTTTTATCTATCCATTCATAGTTGAGACACTTTTAAGTATCCTTGATGAGCATCAGTCAATACTTTACTTACATCTTCTAGTTTGTTAATGTTGACAGAAGAAGGCAGAGATGACAAGAGGGTATGGCTTTCAGCAGTTATCTCCCTTCCATCCTTAACCTCAGATTCAATGCTGTACTTGTTGCCTTCAGCTGATCTACTGTGACTGGAGATACTGGGTGAAGACTCAGCTGATGCTGACACATCTGTTGTTGATTCATTGCTGCAAGGTGTGTCATCTTTAGGTGTATGGCCATCAGATGACTCTTCTGTTACAACTCCATCTTTCTTAGAGTTGCTGCAAGGTGTGTCATCTTTAGGTGTAAGGCCATCAGATGACTCTTCTGTTACAACTCCATCCTTGCTAGAAGATTCTTTGTCATCATCTGAACTCTCACTGGACAGATCGTCTGGGTCAATACCAAGCCTAAAGGAAACATTGTTAACACATGCAATCATAGACAGACTTCCACATAACCTACAGATTAATATCTGTTGGTTTCCGTAAGCTTGTCAAATTTATGTTATTTTGGATCTGATGTCAATATGCAGTGTGTTTACTGAAATAAATGTGACACAGTGCTTTCATTCAATTTAAACAGTATTGCAGGTTTCCAGCAAAGAGCGGAGACCAATTTTCACATGTATGTTTGTTGTTAAGGGATAGGGGATTAATCGAATCTAAACACTTATCCTGACATAACAGTATGCAATATTCTAAGTGCTTTGATATTTAAACAGTGAATGACAGTGAAGTAGAGATATTATCATCCAAACAACCTCCTACAACCTCTTGTCAACACGCTCAGGTATTTCTACAAACACATATGTCCATGTCAGTTTAGGGCAGTTAGGAGGAAGAGAACACAGTTGTCTCAGAATAAGCACGGACACATCAATGTAGAGATTCAGCACACATGCTGGGCAACTTAAAGTGCAGTCTGTTTAACTAGGTCTGATGTTTGTAAGTGAGGTGCTAGTGAAAGGTGCAGCAAGACAGTCCAGGTAGTTGTTTCTTGGTGATGATATCCTAAATCAAGTCCAGGCATACAAGATCCCCACATGACCTGCGATATGAGAGATGTTTCATAGTAACAGGGCGGTGGGGTAGCCTAGTGGTTAAAGCGTTCGCTCGTCACGCCGAAGACCCGGGTTCGATTCCCCACATGGGTACAATGTGTGAGGCAGCAGATTTGCCAACGGTCAGACAGAAGTTCCCAACCTGCTGGCCCCAGTGTCTGACTGAATATATCACAATAACTTTGTCTGAAGTTGTTATTTGTGGCCTGCCACACTTGTTCACTGTTTATAAATTTATGTTTATAATGTTTGTCATTATATAATGTTAATAATTTCAATGCCAGTAATGACAAATGTTAAATCTGAAAAATGTGTGTTTAATTTTATTCTGTGGATCCTCTGAATTTTCAGTGGGTCAGACAAACATCTGAAGCTTACAGGACCCAATGTCCTGTTACTATGAGTGAGTGACTGAGTTTGGTTTTACACCACTCTAAGCAATATTCCAGCAATATCACGGTAGGGGACACCGAAAATGGGTTTCACAAATTGTAGCCATGTGGGGAATTGAACCTGGGTCTTCAGTGTGACAAGCAAATGCTTTGACCATTAGGCTACCCCATGTTCAAGTGAATGTTTCTATATTGTTCTTCACTGTTGGACCAAGAAGGAATACTACTTCCTGTTGTGGAGGGATAACTTGTAAAAGGTCTACTTCACAGATTGCATATTTAATCATTAGAACACAGAAGTCAGAGCCAACATTCAGCACCATTATGGAAACACACTCAATATGCTCAGGCAAACAGGAAACACTCTTCTGTTAGTTGGAGAGACCAGGGTTGGGTACATGTGATCAATATTGACTTGTCATGTGTACAATATTGACTTCGTTAGATATTGACTTCATGCCTGTGTCAACATACAGTTTGCCTTCTTTGAGTGGCATGTTCAGAAGTTGGTGAATCAGATAGTATATGATATACTTGCTTGACAACGATACAAGAAGCTGTATTGAAATGTCACTTCACCTGAATAAAGTTTGTGCTTATCTGATACAGTTTGCCTATTTTTTTTTGTTTTAAAAAGAAGTCAAGGAATTCAAAAACCACATTTTGGCAATCCAATTACTCTTAGTGAATGAACTTTCATGTGTTTCTGCATAAAGATCATATCAAGACTAATTATTTGTAAACTTTTAGTCAGTAGCACATCAGTTATCGTGTGAATCCAAAAATACTTACCATCCTCGTTGTCTCTTTGCCTTCATTAGGGTCTCACTTGCTGCTCTCCGCTTCCTTGTAATGTCTGCACTGGTTACTGTAGCAGACGGACCTGTCTTGTCCCTAACCAGAGCTGTAAAGTGTGAGTGAGTGAGTGAGTTCAATTTTATGTCACTTTTAGCAACACTACAGAGCTATCATGGCAGAGGACACCAGAAATGAGCTTAAGACATTGTACCCCATGTGGGAAGTGGGAATTTAGCCCAAGTCTTCAGCATGACCAACAAATGCTGTAACCACAAGGATACACCACCACCCACTGGGAGGAGTTAATAGTGAACAAGGAAACCCACAGGACTCACACCTGAATTGTGCTGTGTAATGTGATGTACGAATCTGAGTGCGTAAATGCTAATTACAATATTCCAGTTTCACCAGGGAAGGATAATGTGGGAAGGAAAAAACACCGAGAGTGGTGCAGGGTTCTTGTGAACACTGGTAAAATCCACACACATGAGATTTGTGAGGACAAACTTAGATACTGAATTAAACCAGGATTCAAAACCATCCTCACATCTAGAAGACATCTCACCTATACCAGATCTCACTTGTCTCACCTGTCTGTAGAGCATCATCCAGGTCTTCAGCCACCTGGCTGCGCTGAGCCACATACTGTGGGTCGTCAAAGTTGTGTTGTGGACATGCTCTTCTCCGTGCCAGTCTCTCCTGGCGCTTTTCTTCTTTCTCTCTCTCCCGATCTGCTTGTTTGCTGAGCCAGTCTTTCAATCTGGAGACAAACATGACCATTAACCTTCTAGCTTTGTTTGAGTGGCATTCCTGAAGTTGCAGTCATAGAGATGACACAACTTTATGGATGATAAACTCCTTTATTTTAACAATTGTGACATTTCGGTAT
Source organism: Haliotis asinina (assembly GCF_037392515.1). NCBI lineage: Eukaryota > Metazoa > Mollusca > Gastropoda > Lepetellida > Haliotidae > Haliotis > Haliotis asinina. The sequence continues at coordinate 421,765 of NW_027133899.1, forward strand.
TGGTTCTTATACCGTTTACAAGCACATGGGGGAATGATGGGGTATCTTAAAATAACAAAATGAGCTGAGTAGGATTACAATGACAATAGGTGAAAGGAAGTGAATTGGGCAGAAGCCAAGTTGGCTGGCCAAGATAAGAATCATCATATTTGCTGTTCGTAAGTGTTTTGACAGTGTCAGAGTTGATGCTGTGTTGAGGAAATCTGGTGATTCCGAAATGGCTTTGTTTATATATGGGGCATGGTGGGCGAGCTGGCTAAGGCGCCAGGTTAGTGATCTAGCGAGGTTGAGGTTTCGGGATCGAACCCACCTGTGACCGGGTGTAAAAACCTTGGAGTCAACTTTGTGTGCAGACTCTTTCAATGTTGTCACAACCCCTAGTGTACAGTACACAACCCTGTGCACTTAAAAGAACCCACGAATCCGTTGGCATATGACCAGATGGTGGCCGCATGAACACGTGCATACACCTAGTTGCGGGTACAGCAACATGCAGTAAACTTGGACAAAGTGCTGTGACTATATGTCCCAGTCCACCCAGCTGTCAATTGGGTACCTCGTTAGGATGAGAGAGCCGCAATAAACTTGGTGCGCCTAGTGGCAGCAAGAGTTGTATAGTCCCCAGGGAGTTGAGATTGAAATACAATGTGCTGTCGAGATTGACATCCGGTGATCGAGGGAAAAATACCAGCGCCTTGAGCATGCACTAGTGCGTGGATTTGTGCGCTATATAAATATCCAATCTATGTCTTGTGTCCTTTGATGTTTATGTTGAGTGGTCTGGATGCTTCACCAATGTAGTTGCTGCCACAGTTGCAACTGATGTTACAGACCACACCTTTTGGCTGATTTTGTTTTGTAGGGTGTTTCCTACCGTTTGCCTTAAGGATGGTTTTGAGAGATGTGGTCACGGAGAAGTATTTGTCTATTCCTGCTTGCTACCAAAGTAAACGACTGATGTGTTGTGAAGCTTTGTCGATGTATGGTAGTGAGGTGCTAATGGGAGCAGACTCGGGCTCATTAGTGCTGGTTGTAGGATTTAATTGGATTTACTATCATTGTAAAAGAATGTAGAATAACGTAGAACATTCACTCCAGTACACAAAAGAGGGCACTGGTGACTCTAGTACAGCTATTTTGATGTGAATGCGTCACTGCAGATGTTACATTAAGGAGCACATGGGCTTTTATGTGAAAGAACCGGTAAAGATAGTAGACAATGACTGCTGTACATTCTGTAAGACAGAATCGTGTACATGTGTATGCTCCGTGTGACATTGTCCGGATATTCTGGAATGATCTCAGTCTGTATATTAATAATACTGGCAATATTAACATCTCATTCACTGATTTTTGTAATATTATTAGGGATTAACACTGGCTAAGTTTTTGTTAATAATATTATTCTTGATGAAAAACGGTTCAAATGCCTGCCAGAATAAATGAGAGAAAGTCAAATTGTGACAAGTTCTTAAGTGAGCTAAAAAAACTTTCTATCAATTGAAAGATACATAGCTAGAAAAAAAAAAACATGGCAAAATTCCAGAGGAGTTGAACCAGTATTCTGATAATCGGATTCTGAAACATCTTTTGTTTCACCTACATATTGTTTGTTGCTATGTTTGTTAGGTAAACTACACTGCGACTTTGGCAGGTGGAGCCTCTTTTGTTGAAGACCCTCTTGGTGACAAAACTAGAGTAGTTGTCACTGCCTGTTAGTATTTTACAGAGATCCAATCAAAAACCATCTCAATTGAGATGGTTAACTAAGGCGTGTTTGGAAACTGTCATTCGTCTAAGTACAAAGCAGGTCTTGAAACTGACAAGTTTGCACCAGTTTCCCTCAGATCCAGTCGTCTGAGAAAAATGGATGTAGTTTGTTTGCAACCCACAGACATAAAAACATGTCATGTGTACAAGTATCACACCTGCCTAATTACATAGTATGGCAGAGACAGGACTTGGGTGCACGAGTCATGAATCAATATAGGTGTCAATAAACAAGGCATTGAGCTTTCTCTGTGACAGAGGCAGCTTATGACAATCAACAAGTTTTTATTATGTAACGAGTAGATTATTTACTTGTTTGTGTACCCAACCAAGATTAGAGTACTGCTCACAACCTCAAAACTCCAGGCATGCATACGGTTTCAAGCTCTGGGAACCTATTCACTGCACATGCATTATGGGCACAGTGCAGCATAGCTGTTGAAACCACTTTTTCCCCCAGCCCTGGGGGAAATTTAGTGAATCATTTGAACTTTTGTTTTCATTGCATTTTTTTTTCAACTTTTTAGGTTGAATTGGCATTTTTGATGATTTGTTTCAATAAGTGCATGCTGAAAGGTATCAGAATCTGCAAAGTTGTGTTTTACGTTGCATTTGACCTTTAAGAGTTCTGTTCTTATGGTAGGCAGCAATATGTGGTGAGGTGAATGTGGCTTGACATATGTGTGAGCCACTGAGGTGGTGCCAGCGTTTTCTGACAATGGTGTTGAGTTCAGGGGATTGTGGTCGCTAACTAAGACAAGTCTTTGTTTCATGGTTCCTTGTGGGGCTGGATAGGACAGAGTTCCTCTCCTCCAGGTCGGACCTGTTTTTATTTTGTTGTACGTACTTAATGTTAGAGATAATAATTGATTTAGGTTGAGGCTATGTTGTTCATATTCCTTGGTGTTGAGCAGATGCACTTCAGTCTTAGGAATCGGAAGAAAGGACCTTTCACTTTGAATGTTGAAAATTTATATGTCTGGGGTGACATGACAGTACAACAGGTGAGAGTGCGTGTCAGTGGGTTTACAATAAAAGAGTGAGTGAGGGTATGTGTATATAAATAACCAGGGGGTGTAAGGGACAGGGGTATGTGTATATAAATAACCAGGGGGTGTAAGGGACAGGGGTATGTGTATATAAATAACCAGGGGGTGTAAGGGACAGGGGTATGTGTATATAAATAACCAGGGGGTGTAAGGGACAAGGGTATGTGTATATAAATAACCAGGGGGTGTAAGGGACAGGGGTATGTGTATATAAATAACCAGGGGGTGTAAGGGACAAGGGTATGTGTATATAAATAACCAGGGGGTGTAAGGGACAAGGGTATGTGTATATAAATAACCAGGGGGTGTAAGGGACAGGGGTATGTGTATATAAATAACCAGGGGGTGTAAGGGACAGGGGTATGTGTATATAAATAACCAGGGGGTGTAAGGGACAGGGGTATGTGTATATAAATAACCAGGGGGTGTAAGGGACAGGGGTATGTGTATATAAATAACCAGGGGGTGTAAGGGACAAGGCTATGTGTATATAAATAACCAGGGGGTGTAAGGGACAAGGTTATGTGTATATAAATAACCAGGGGGTGTAAGGGACAAGGGTATGTGTATATAAATAACCAGGGGGTGTAAGGGACAAGGGTATGTGTATATAAATAACCAGGGGGTGTAAGGGACAAGGGTATGTGTATATAAATAACCAGGGGGTGTAAGGGACAAGGGTATGTGTATATAAATAACCAGGGGGTGTAAGGGACAAGGGTATGTGTATATAAATAACCAGGGGGTGTAAGGGACAAGGGTATGTGTATATAAATAACCAGGGGGTGTAAGGGACAGGGGTATGTGTATATAAATAACCAGGGGGTGTAAGGGACAGGGGTATGTGTATATAAATAACCAGGGGGTGTAAGGGACAGGGGTATGTGTATATAAATAACCAGGGGGTGTAAGGGACAGGGGTATGTGTATATAAATAACCAGGGGGTGTAAGGGACAAGGGTATGTGTATATAAATAACCAGGGGGTGTAAGGGACAGGGGTATGTGTATATAAATAACCAGGGGGTGTAAGGGACAAGGGTATGTGTATATAAATAACCAGGGGGTGTAAGGGACAGGGGTATGTGTATATAAATAACCAGGGGGTGTAAGGGACAGGGGTATGTGTATATAAATAACCAGGGGGTGTAAGGGACAGGGGTATGTGTATATAAATAACCAGGGGGTGTAAGGGACAAGGGTATGTGTATATAAATAACCAGGGGGTGTAAGGGACAGGGGTATGTGTATATAAATAACCAGGGGGTGTAAGGGACAGGGGTATGTGTATATAAATAACCAGGAGGTGTAAGGGACAGGGGTATGTGTATATAAATAACCAGGGAGTGTAAGGGACAAGGGTATGTGTATATAAATAACCAGGGGGTGTAAGGGACAAGGGTATGTGTATATAAATATCCAGGGGGTGTAAGGGACAGGGGTATGTGTATATAAATAACCAGGGGGTGTAAGGGACAAGGGTATGTGTATATAAATAACCAGGGGGTGTAAGGGACAAGGTTATGTGTATATAAATAACCAGGGGGTGTAAGGGACAAGGGTATGTGTATATAAATAACCAGGGGGTGTAAGGGACAAGGGTATGTGTATATAAATAACCAGGGGGTGTAAGGGACAAGGGTATGTGTATATAAATAACCAGGGGGTGTAAGGGACAAGGGTATGTGTATATAAATAACCAGGGGGTGTAAGGGACAGGGGTATGTGTATATAAATAACCAGGGGGTGTAAGGGACAGGGGTATGTGTATATAAATAACCAGGGGGTGTAAGGGACAGGGGTATGTGTATATAAATAACCAGGGGGTGTAAGGGACAAGGGTATGTGTATATAAATAACCAGGGGGTGTAAGGGACAGGGGTATGTGTATATAAATAACCAGGGGGTGTAAGGGACAAGGGTATGTGTATATAAATAACCAGGAGGTGTAAGGGACAGGGGTATGTGTATATAAATAACCAGGGAGTGTAAGGGACAAGGGTATGTGTATATAAATAACCAGGGGGTGTAAGGGACAAGGGTATGTGTATATAAATAACCAGGGGGTGTAAGGGACAGGGGTATGTGTATATAAATAACCAGGGGGTGTAAGGGACAAGGGTATGTGTATATAAATAACCAGGGGGTGTAAGGGACAAGGTTATGTGTATATAAATAACCAGGGGGTGTAAGGGACAAGGGTATGTGTATATAAATAACCAGGGGGTGTAAGGGACAAGGGTATGTGTATATAAATAACCAGGGGGTGTAAGGGACAAGGGTATGTGTATATAAATAACCAGGGGGTGTAAGGGACAAGGGTATGTGTATATAAATAACCAGGGGGTGTAAGGGACAAGGGTATGTGTATATAAATAACCAGGGGGTGTAAGGGACAAGGGTATGTGTATATAAATAACCAGGGGGTGTAAGGGACAAGGGTATGTGTATATAAATAACCAGGGGGTGTAAGGGACAGGGGTATGTGTATATAAATAACCAGGGGGTGTAAGGGACAGGGGTATGTGTATATAAATAACCAGGGGGTGTAAGGGACAGGGGTATGTGTATATAAATAACCAGGGGGTGTAAGGGACAGGGGTATGTGTATATAAATAACCAGGGGGTGTAAGGGACAAGGGTATGTGTATATAAATAACCAGGGGGTGTAAGGGACAGGGGTATGTGTATATAAATAACCAGGGGGTGTAAGGGACAAGGGTATGTGTATATAAATAACCAGGGGGTGTAAGGGACAGGGTATGTGTATATAAATAACCAGGGGGTGTAAGGGACAGGGGTATGTGTATATAAATAACCAGGGGGTGTAAGGGACAGGGGTATGTGTATATAAATAACCAGGGGGTGTAAGGGACAGGGGTATGTGTATATAAATAACCAGGGGGTGTAAGGGACAAGGGTATGTGTATATAAATAACCAGCGGGTGTAAGGGACAGGGGTATGTGTATATAAATAACCAGGGGGTGTAAGGGACAAGGGTATGTGTATATAAATAACCAGGGGGTGTAAGGGACAGGGGTATGTGTATATAAATAACCAGGGGGTGTAAGGGACAAGGGTATGTGTATATAAATAACCAGGGGGTGTAAGGGACAGGGGTATGTGTATATAAATAACCAGGGGGTGTAAGGGACAGGGGTATGTGTATATAAATAACCAGGGGGTGTAAGGGACAGGGGTATGTGTATATAAATAACCAGGGGGTGTAAGGGACAGGGGTATGTGTATATAAATAACCAGGGGGTGTAAGGGACAAGGGTATGTGTATATAAATAACCAGGGGGTGTAAGGGACAGGGGTATGTGTATATAAATAACCAGGGGGTGTAAGGGACAGGGGTATGTGTATATAAATAACCAGGGGGTGTAAGGGACAAGGGTATGTGTATATAAATAACCAGGGAGTGTAAGGGACAGGGGTATGTGTATATAAATAACCAGGGAGTGTAAGGGACAAGGGTATGTGTATATAAATAACCAGGGGGTGTAAGGGACAGGGGTATGTGTATATAAATAACCAGGGGGTGTAAGGGACAAGGGTATGTGTATATAAATAACCAGGGGGTGTAAGGGACAAGGTTATGTGTATATAAATAACCAGAGGGTGTAAGGGACAAGGGTATGTGTATATAAATAACCAGGGGGTGTAAGGGACAAGGGTATGTGTATATAAATAACCAGGGGGTGTAAGGGACAAGGGTATGTGTATATAAATAACCAGGGGGTGTAAGGGACAAGGGTATGTGTATATAAATAACCAGGGGGTGTAAGGGACAAGGGTATGTGTATATAAATAACCACGGGGTGTAAGATACAAGGGTATGTGTATATAAATAACCAGGGGGTGTAAGGGACAGGGGTATGTGTATATAAATAACCAGGGGGTGTAAGGGACAGGGGTATGTGTATATAAATAACCAGGGGGTGTAAGGGACAGGGGTATGTGTATATAAATAACCAGGGGGTGTAAGGGACAGGGGTATGTGTATATAAATAACCAGGGGGTGTAAGGGACAAGGGTATGTGTATATAAATAACCAGGGGGTGTAAGGGACAAGGGTATGTGTATATAAATAACCAGGGGGTGTAAGGGACAGGGGTATGTGTATATAAATAACCAGGGGGTGTAAGGGACAAGGGTATGTGTATATAAATAACCAGGGGGTGTAAGGGACAAGGGTATGTGTATATAAATAACCAGGGGGTGTAAGGGACAGGGGTATGTGTATATAAATAACCAGGGGGTGTAAGGGACAGGGGTATGTGTATATAAATAACCAGGGGGTGTAAGGGACAGGGGTATGTGTATATAAATAACCAGGGGGTGTAAGGGACAAGGGTATGTGTATATAAATAACCAGGGGGTGTAAGGGACAGGGGTATGTGTATATAAATAGCCAGGGGGTGCAAGGGACAAGGGTATGTGTATATAAATAACCAGGAGGTGTAAGGGGCAGGGGTATGTGTATATAAATAACCAGGGAGTGTAAGGGAGAAGGGTATGTGTATATAAATAACCAGGGGGTGTAAGGGACAAGGGTATGTGTATATAAATAACCAGGGGGTGTAAGGGACAGGGGTATGTGTATATAAATAACCAGGGGGTGTAAGGGACAGGGGTATGTGTATATAAATAACCAGGGGGTGTAAGGGACAGGGTATGTGTATATAAATAACCAGGGGGTGTAAGGGACAAGGGGTATGTGTATATAAATAACCAGGGGGTGTAAGGGACAAGGGTATGTGTATATAAATAACCAGGGGGTGTAAGGGACAAGGGTATGTGTATATAAATAACCAGGGGGTGTAAGGGACAAGGGTATGTGTATATAAATAACCAGGGGGTGTAAGGGACAGGGGTATGTGTATATAAATAACCAGGGGGTGTAAGGGACAAGGGGTATGTGTATATAAATAACCAGGGGGTGTAAGGGACAAGGGTATGTGTATATAAATAACCAGGGGGTGTAAGGGACAAGGGTATGTGTATATAAATAACCAGGGGGTGTAAGGGACAAGGGGTATGTGTATATAAATAACCAGGGGGTGTAAGGGACAAGGGGTATGTGTATATAAATAACCAGGGGGTGTAAGGGACAGGGGTATGTGTATATAAATAACCAGGGGGTGTAAGGGACAGGGGTATGTGTATATAAATAACCAGGGGGTGTAAGGGACAGGGGTATGTGTATATAAATAACCAGGGGGTGTAAGGGACAAGGGTATGTGTATATAAATAACCAGGGGGTGTAAGGGACAGGGGTATGTGTATATAAATAACCAGGGGGTGTAAGGGACAGGGGTATGTGTATATAAATAACCAGGGGGTGTAAGGGACAGGGGTATGTGTATATAAATAACCAGGGGGTGTAAGGGACAAGGGTATGTGTATATAAATAACCAGGGGGTGTAAGGGACAGGGTATGTGTATATAAATAACCAGGGGGTGTAAGGGACAAGGGTATGTGTATATAAATAACCAGGGGGTGTAAGGGACAGGGGTATGTGTATATAAATAACCAGGGGGTGTAAGGGACAAGGGTATGTGTATATAAATAACCAGGGGGTGTAAGGGACAGGGGTATGTGTATATAAATAACCAGGGGGTGTAAGGGACAAGGGTATGTGTATATAAATAACCAGGGGGTGTAAGGGACAGGGGTATGTGTATATAAATAACCAGGGGGTGTAAGGGACAAGGGGTATGTGTATATAAATAACCAGGGGGTGTAAGGGACAGGGGTATGTGTATATAAATAACCAGGGGTGTAAGGGACAGGTATGTGTATATAAATAACCAGGGGGTGTAAGGGACAAGGGGTATGTGTATATAAATAACCAGGGGGTGTAAGGGACAAGGGGTATGTGTATATAAATAACCAGGGGGTGTAAGGGACAAGGGGTATGTGTATATAAATAACCAGGGGTGTAAGGGACAAGGGTATGTGTATATAAATAACCAGGGGGTGTAAGGGACAAGGGTATGTGTATATAAATAACCAGGGGGTGTAAGGGACAAGGGTATGTGTATATAAATAACCAGGGGGTGTAAGGGACAAGGGGTATGTGTATATAAATAACCAGGGGGTGTAAGGGACAAGGGGTATGTGTATATAAATAACCAGGGGGTGTAAGGGACAAGGGTATGTGTATATAAATAACCAGGGGTGTAAGGGACAAGGGTATGTGTATATAAATAACCAGGGGGTGTAAGGGACAAGGGGTATGTGTATATAAATAACCAGGGGGTGTAAGGGACAAGGGTATGTGTATATAAATAACCAGGGGGTGTAAGGGACAAGGGTATGTGTATATAAATAACCAGGGGGTGTAAGGGACAAGGGTATGTGTATATAAATAACCAGGGGGTGTAAGGGACAAGGGTATGTGTATATAAATAACCAGGGGGTGTAAGGGACAGGGGTATGTGTATATAAATAACCAGGGGGTGTAAGGGACAGGGGTATGTGTATATAAATAACCAGGGGGTGTAAGGGACAGGGTATGTGTATATAAATAACCAGGGGGTGTAAGGGACAAGGGGTATGTGTATATAAATAACCAGGGGGTGTAAGGGACAAGGGTATGTGTATATAAATAACCAGGGAGGTGTAAGGGACAAGGGTATGTGTATATAAATAACCAGGGGGTGTAAGGGACAAGGGTATGTGTATATAAATAACCAGGGGGTGTAAGGGACAAGGGGTATGTGTATATAAATAACCAGGGGAGTGTAAGGGACAGGGGTATGTGTATATAAATAACCAGGGGGTGTAAAGGGACAAGGGGTATGTGTATATAAATAACCAGGGGGTGTAAGGGGACAGGGGTATGTGTATATAAATAACCAGGGGGTGTAAGGGACAAGGGTATGTGTATATAAATAACCAGGGGGTGTAAGGGACAAGGGGTATGTGTATATAAATAACCAGGGGGTGAAAGGGACAGGGGTATGTGTATATAAATAACCAGGGGTGATGTAAGGGACAGGGGTATGTGTATATAAATAACCAGGGGGTGAAAGGGACAGGGGTATGTGTATATAAAAACCAGGGGGTGTAGGGACAAGGGTATGTGTATATAATAACAGGGGGTG